>NC_034411.1:58468717-58695326 GCF_002078875.1 Numida meleagris
TACCACTGAAAACATGCATTGCTGATTCTTGCAGTCTGCTTCTGTTTTTTTTTTTTTCGAGTGCCTCTGCATGGCCAGCGCCAAGAAGATTAAGCACTGCCAACTTGTGTTGTATGCTCTTCCTTGTAAAGCTACTTAGGGTTATTTTAATCTCAGCTTTCATAATAAAGATAATGTCTACCTCTCATAGTTGCAGAGGATAAAAATTAGAGGTTTGAACATCAGACTGGGAAGCAAATAAAAGGAAACTAAATTGTGGGGTTTTTCTTCTAATCTCAAGATTTATGGGGCTTGACTTACAGATTTTGAAAATTTACGCTGTGTTAGATTCAGTGAAGGTGCTGATAACCATCTATTCAAAACTGCATTAAAATAGTGAGAAAGAAGAGCTTCAGTGGCAGATTCCCAACTGTCATTTATACATAGGCATATGTGAGATAAAATGATTTTTTTCATACATTGGTCACAGACATCAGATGGACAGCTATTCAAATTCTTGTTTAATCATATGACCATTAATTTCTTTTATTTGAAAAAGAGGGTCAATGTTTGAATCATTAGCTAATACTTCAACTAGGTCAGTAAGTATGAATCCCATGAAAATTAGACAGTCTGTTTTGAAACTGGGCAAAGTCTTGTCAGAAGCTGAGGCACACTGTTCATTTAAACCTAACCAGTAAACTTGCAGCTGGAGCAAGATGAAACTGAAGGCATTTTTGAATTTTTTTGATCTTATTTATAATTTAATCTCTCTTTCCTGTGAAGTGAAAAGATATTTTTGTCTATCTCAGTTAAGATGACAGCTGTTGAGATCTAAGTGAGGTTAGGCATTGATTTATGGTACTGAATTGTTTTAGACATTCTTCTGAAACAGAAGAAATTTGAAAACAGCTTCTATTTTAAAGAGTTGGAGCCAAGATGAACAAATCCCAAATGTTTGGATTCCTTTTCCTCAGCACTTGAAAAATATTTCATTTACCTAGTGTGTGACAGACAAGAGCTTTTAAATGAGAAAGGAAAAGAAAGGAGATCATGATTTGTGTGAGACTTGACGTATTTTAAGAAGTAACTAAGGGGAACCTTTACTGTGGAGTTTGGTGTTCGTAAATTAAAACCTGCTTATAAGGCACTAAAATCTAGTCTGACTTGAGACAAAATTTCAGCTCAATTTAATCCTCTCTGGAATGAACCACATTAAAAAAAAAAAATCCCTTTAAAAATGTGAACTTTCATGGTAATATTGTTTTAGTAACAGTAAGATTTTGCACTGTTTACCTTGAAGTAGGATGGATTCTTCATATTCCAGGAAAGCAAAAGTGGATAAATATCAGCATTAACCAGTTTCAGTTAGCAGGTGAGTCAGCAGAGGTTTGTGGAGACTGGAGAACTGAGCCCAGCATCACGAGATGACTCACACAAGGCATTGGGTTGGACATCAGGTCAACCTGCTGCCTTCTCCTGGCTGGAAAATGGGGACAGGTGTTCCTTTTCCACGGTGTTCTCCCAGGACTTTTGTAAGATAATTGCAAACCCAAACTGATATGAATTTTAGTTTTAATAGTTTGTTCGTAAAAGGCAAATGATAAAAAGTCTCTTCTGAAGAGAAGATTTTTAAGAAAAGGTAAAGCTAAGAACAAAATAACTAACACTGCAACCTCTTCTACTCCTGATTTTGTACTTGTGACTGGCAGGTGATTTCCTGTTCTATATTAGACGACATTCTCTGTGGCAGTATCTTCTTTCTGGAGATTCTTCAGTTATTCCTAATTCTTGTTTCTGACAAGATCACTTATTTTTCAAACAAATACTCTTCTTTTTTTCCTCTGTGATCTTTGTCAGTTTTGTCTTTCTACAAGTTCCGTAGGTATTAGTTCAAATTCTGAAACAAATTATAATTGATTATCTGATCAGTGTCAAGTGAAGTAGAGAGAAATAAATGAATTTTCAACATGAAGTTTGACTGCTCTCTATACAGATTAAAAAGCACACATTAGTGAACATTGATCTGATGAGTTGTTAGTGTTCACGTTCCAAGTACCAGTAGCAGCTTACTTGCTGACACATCAATAGGAATAGGTTAGTATTCTGCTTCTGCTTATTTAATACCTAAGTAAATATTAGCATTATTTTTGAATGAAGATTGAAAATGATTTACCGCATAATTCATTTAGTATTTGTAATTTCTTGACATCTGGTAATAACATATTATTGGTCAGTTAGTTTGCTGGAGATGTATTCTACTTCTAAACAATTTAAGCAATGACTATGTATCTCTGTATCAGACATGGCACGTTTATTAAGTATTTTCATCACTTTCCGTCTTCCTCATGGTGAGAACAGTGTCTAGTGACTTAGTGAATGTTTCCAATAATACCAAACAAAATGGTTTTCTAATAAAGGGATAATTCCTTCAATAGTTAAGTCTTCCAGAAGCCTGCTTATCTAACTGCAATTTCCTAAATAATATTTATCTGTGCTGAAGCTACATGACTGTATTTTGCTAGATAACTTGCATACTGTTTTGTCAGTTTGCTGTCCATTATCCACAATTAAAGATAGTGCTGAGCAATGAAATGTACAAAACCATAGTGTGTCTTCAAAGGACTGAAGTGAGTTTAAAACATGTTAAACAAAAATAACAAACATTATTTTCTGTCATTCTCCTTCTTAAGAGCCAGGTATAGTCTTTGTTCTTCCGTTTTTTTGAGCGATGTCAACCTTTGTGCTGAGCACAGCATTGTGTACCCATGTGTGCTGCTTAGACAGAAATAATCAGGAGCTGCTGATCCTGGAGTCTACATCCTTCCAGTTGCATCTCGTGGTATGCCCAAGCTGGCAACGATGTTGTGTGCCTGCACTTCTTGCCTGCTGTTGTTCCTGTAATTATTCACTTCTTAAGCATTTTAAAACCGAAGGCAAGGGTAGCATTTTCATTGCAAGTAATTCTAAGGTAGTTTTCTGTGTCTATTTTGTTTTGAAAGTGGTTGGATTTTTTTTTGTTTTTTTTGGAGTAGTGTGTCTGAGTTGTGATTGCATACCCTGCCTTTCCTTTGGGGAGCTGTAGAAAATATGTTGTAATCTAAAATTGTCTGCTTAGGCTGCTTTATCAACTGTACATTATAAGTTATTCTGTTGCATTCGCTGCTGCTTCTGAGTTACAGCTAACAGCTCAGCTTTATGATTAACTGATGTTTTAGTAGCAAAGGAGGTCAATAGTTCAGCCTGTCCAGAGCTTAATGTATGTACACTGCAGAATTACTTGCTCCTGCTCTACAGAAGTTCAGTGGAAGGCTGTGATTTTCAGTAAAATGTGAAGAATTGTAGAGCAGCTGAGGGAAAGTCCTGTGTGTTTTTGTTGTGTTTTTTCTTTTCTTTTCCAAATGTTTTGATTTTAATAAACTGTTACATGTATTATAGTTTTAAGTAATAACTAAGAGATGGACAGGAAGCTTTACACTTGAGATTACAGCTTTATCAGAGCTGCAAATGGAATAGGTATAGACACTTATTACTGTACTGTTGTTCACAAGAGCTATCAGTCACAGAGCCCTGGCTATCTGTAGCAGTCGGCCCACAGACACAGGGGCACAGTATTTGTTCCTGAGATCCACCTGCAAGTAAAGGCTGGGGAGCTGGGCTGCTCTCTGTCCCCCTGCTGCAGGTGCAAACTGCTCATCTGCAAACATGGGCAAATATTGAAAAACAGAAGTAAGGTTAAGGGGTTATGCTTCATTTTTTTAGGTTTTGTTTTTTTCTAACAGTGGGACCCCTGCAATGTTGACACGGAGAAACTGACTATTCATGGCCATCTGGAGAATTAAGATGTTGTCCTGGTTCCATGCAAATTCAACTTTGATTTTTAGAATGAGGGGAGTTAAAAGAGCGGTGCAGAATAAAATTAATTTGTGGCGATGTGGGACGTATACAGTGCTGCTTTGGTTTGGGCTGTTTGCCTTATGCACTTTCAGGGTGAAGGTGGAAAGTTCAAGGTAGGGAGCTTGATTTGTAGGCCTTGCTGTGTGCTGTGCACGAGAGCTCAGTGTGTTGGTATGGGAGGCAGTGGACTTGGGAAACCAGATACAGTCAGCATCAGAGTTGGGTTCTGGAAAATACAGCACTGAGCATATAAGATGGGCTATTCATTTGTGTCTTGAAGCAGTTCATCTTGAATTCTTATTTTAGTCTTTCAAAACTAATAAAAGTACAGAAAGATGTGTAATTTCCAATCATCTATTTAAAAACGAAGAAGTTAAGTGGACAGAGAGAATATTTACTTTTATAGCAGAACAATTATCTTAAATTTTCAAACAAACTCTTACCTTTTTTAACCTCACAATTGATATCATTAGAGACTTACAACATAACTGAGAGTAGAGCCTAAATACAGAGTGCTTAAATTATATATTTTTATTACTCATATTTCTGTTGCTTACGAGCTGAACATTTTTCTAGAATAAACTAAGATGAACAGCTTTAAATAAATGCGATAATTTGAAAAATATATTTTTTATTTGTCACTGCGGAAGTGACCACATTACACCAATATTTATTAGTTGCTGTTGTTTTTTAAAACGTATTTGGCACTTATGACTGTTTCTGGGCTTTTGGCCAGCTAGTAATTGGAAGCACTGAAGATCTGACTAGCAGATTCCAAATGCACCAGTCTCCTGCTCTTTAAAGGTTTACCAGTTTGCTATGGTGTAGGATGGAAGAAAAAAGAAAAAAAGTATTTAAACAATGGAGAAAGTTTGGAGTAAGGAACTCAGTCATATTCCTTTTGGAATTAAATGCCAGAATTGCATGCTTGTTGTTCAGAGAGCATCCTGTAGAACAGCTATTTGATTTGGATCATCAACTGACATGTTTGACCTGTACTCTGCTTATTTTGCTGATTGTTACATATAGAATTCTAATGATGCTTATATCCATAAGAAAGGGCTATTGCACAGCTGAGTTACCTAGCAGGAGACTAGGCAGACTGCCTAGCCAAACTCCTGTCAGATTGTGTGAATTAAGCATGGTATCTGCTTTTTCGAAGGATTGCAATGCTGATGACTCAGTTGAATTGGCATTAAACTGAAAGTTCAGATGTTGACCTCCGCTAAATTAGTTTTCAGCTTTTTGTGTTTGCTATATTCAGTGTTGCTTAGTATCTCCTTTTTGGTATTTGCAACTGCAAGCTCTCTGTACTAACTGAAAAATTTCTTCCAGGGTTGTGCAATGAGATGCGATTTTACTGAATTCTCCCCCAGTTTCTTTGGAGGGTGACTTTTGTTCATGGTTAGTTCTTTATAGGGTTGTATTCAGCAGTAGATCACTTTATATCTCTTTACCTGTGATTAGAGGTAGCAGACCTCAATTCGTGGGCTCCTCTGGCTTGGCCACCCGCTTCTCAAAGTGGGTTGCCACTGTTGGGTGCAGTGCCCTCTAGCCTGCTCTCTGAGGTTCCCACCAGCAGACAGTACCAGCCAAGAGGCTACAGCAAAAGGTGGTGCTGGTCCTTGGTGCATCACAGCCTGTGCAGTCTGGTGTTGATAACCAATCTTATTCGCTAACTGAAGTCCATCAGCCATATGATGGAGCAGGCTGCTTCCCCTTGGCTGGGCAGGAAGGGATCAGTTGTCACCTCTGCCAGAGCTTCCTTCTTTTACCCCTGGACTGCCATCCCTGGTTTCACTTCATAAAGAGCTGCCGAACAGCCTGGAGCAGAGTGCTGCGGCATGGAGCCTGTAGCAATTTATCCAAAGTGCAAGTAACAAGTCAATAGATCACACTTCCTAGAGGAGCACTGTCTGTGGCAAGAGAATGTATTGCAGTGCATTAATCCATGGCATCAATTGCAGCTGTAAAAGAGTGGTCGTGGGTAGTAATTCATGTTGCAGCACTTAAAAATGCTATGAGTGCGCCCAGACTAGATAACCATTATAACTTCTCTGAAGTTTGGGGATTAATGTTCACAGATTTTTGGTCTGTGCTCATTCCTAAAGAGCATGACTGCAGATTAATTTTATCTTACCCTCTAAGTTTCTATTAACTGTAGAACTGTAACTGAAACTTCTTTTTTTTAATGTTATCTGGATAAAAAGCATATTTTTGGAATATTATTCATTAATGTGCTTGATACTTTAGTTTGCTGTCATAATTAGGGCCTTTCAATTTTAAAGTGCAGTATTAATTTTATAGTGCTTGAGAATTTTCAGGTACCTTAATATAACAAACTTTTTTTTTGACACTCATAGTTTTATAGGACCACCTTTTTTGTGCTTTCATTTATCACTATTAAAAATTAAGGAGAAAAAAATAATGAAGTCTCAGGAGTTGCTCTGGACAGTGCAGCACTTAAACATGCAGTTTTGTAAGCATGCTAATTTCTCAGTATTGTTTTGGTACTATTAGCAGAATAATTTCAAATGTGTAGGAAGGGCTGCGATAACAGGGGTGGTAGTTTGGAAGGGTTGAAGAGGAAAGCAGTAACAGCAGTGTGTGTTGGGGGAAAGGATGCTGATGAGATTTCCCAGATGCATTCATTATTCTTTCCCTCTCCCCCATAGGTCTTTCTTCTTGAAAGTCATTGCGGGGCAATATCATGTCATTCATGCTAGTGTGAGATCTGGATCAAGTTCAGGTTAACATCCTCCTAAGGCTAGGACAGGCTTCCCAAAAGCCCTGCTTCTTAATGCCATTGATTCTTTGGGCTTTATTTGCTAGATGAATCTTTGTTTTGCATTTAATTCCTGTTAGCTTTTTTCTTTTGGAGTTTTGTTTCACTGTAAGTGTGGGCTGCATAATTCTTTTCTCCTAATTGGAGGCTAGGCTATGTGAGGCAGAACTGAGTGAATTTCATTTTCTTAATTTTATTTCTCAATCTTCCTTCTGGCACTGGGAGGGAGACTGGACCAGATGATGCTTTTGTATGGTAATTAAATAGCTTCCATTTTAATAATCAGTTACGGGCATATTATGCAGTAGATGATGTCAAGTTGCACTTCAGGTGATCAGTAGGTCCAGAATCCTAAAATGGCTTGTCAGGACTCCTAGCATTAACTGGATTTTTTGCTCGGTGTTTAAAAAAAAAAAAAAAAAAAGGTTGCAGCAATCCTGGAAAAGTTCCCTGTGACTTGAGAAGTAATACTAAACAAACTGACATAAAGGATCAGGATCACCCAATTAATTAAAAGCTTGTCATCCTTAATTCTAAACAGAATAATGGAACTGCCAATACAAGGGCTGATTAATGAAGAATTAAGAATGTAATATAGTTAGAGACAGTCAACAGGTTTATGGAATACTGCTCTTGTCAGCATAACTTGATTTTTTTTTTTTTAAATTAGATTACAGATTTGGTTAATAAAGGCAATATTGTTCTTCTGTAACTTGATAAAAAAACATTTTGATTAAGAAATCAAAATAAAATCAACTCAAGTAGAGAAGAACTAGCTGATGTATCTAAAACCATTTTTATGGATTAATTGCATAAGCATTTCTGTTCATATCAGGAACAGTTCTATGTAACTTATAGAGATAAGCTGGCAACTGGAAAAAAAAAGATTGTAAAAGTGGTTAGAAACAAAGAAACAACAGAAAAATCAAGTTACTGATTTACAGTGCTGTTATTCTATGTTTCAAGTAGGTGAGCTGTAATATATTAAAAATATAGTAGGCCATAGTGACAGAGTAGGAGAAGTGGAGCTCAGTCACTGTGTAGGCGATGACGTGACTTCAGGATCACTGAGCACTGGGCTCTTAGCTGGGCACAATTACTGAAAGAACTCATGGAGTCCTTGGCTGTGTAAACCAGAGCAAAATTTCTCACCCTTCCCATAATACTGGAAAATATTTAAAAGTTTTTGAAGTTGCACATTTGAAATTACTTTACTAAATAGTTTCCTTTTAAGCCAAATTTTCTATGTCCATCTGCCCAAAACTGTGCAATGTCCTGTTTTACAGAATCAAATTATGGTGTTATACAAGAGCTTATTGTCGGGAGGGTTGGGAAACGAAAATAAAAGAATTCTGGTAGAAAATTGGATCCTGAAAGAAAATACTGTTGTTAAAGAGGTGTGATGTGATCAGAATTAATACTGATATTATAGGTGCAGTCATGAATTCAAGCAATGACTTCTGTCATGGTTGAAATCTGTACTAGAGTTTTCTCCATTTAATATCTCCATCCCCTCTGTATAAACAGCATACAATTTCATTTATATATTAGTGTGTTTCATCTCATACTACCTTTTCAAACTATTTTATTTTATGCATTTTGTTTTTCTGGTCAGTATTAATTGCTGAAAACTATTTAGTTTCTCTTGGAAATGGCAACCAGCTTAATTTTCATTCAGATAATTAAACATCTCAAATACTGAGTAAAACAGTACCTCAAGTGCATATTTTTCAGTTTATTACCTTTATTTTATAAAATTATGTTCAGTGTGAGGGATCGGTAGAAATACACTTGACAGCATGCCCTCTTTTGTGTATCAAATGAATTCTACCAATTAGACTGAAATGTCTGAGTATGAGCACCCACTGCGAATACAATATGCTGCATTCCCAGTTTACAACTTGTAGCACTTTACATGATTACAAACAAGTAAACTATTTCAATTGCAGCACGTTTCCTTAAAAGTAACAACCTTAGAGGATAGCTCTGGACTGTAATTCTAGAAACACACTTTCTATTTTGGTTCTTTTGTCACCTTAGACATTGTGTCTTGGTGCTGTTTGAAAAGTGGGGTTAATATGCATGTTTCCCCAGGAATTCCTGTTAAGGAATTACCTTGTGATTTTTTCAGAGCAAATATTTCTCTTCATTTTATTGTGTTTGCTGCAATGAGATCTTGGCTTTCCACGGATAAGTAACGTGATCAGATTTTAGTATAACAAAGGTTAGTAATATGGAGAATAAATTCTTATTCATTCAGTAAGAATTTTTCTTACTGATGCAATTTTATGGTCCTGTGGAGGGAGAGAACCTCCATGACAATAAAGAGCTCTACATTCTGTTCTTAATGTAACCGACATTTCTCTGTCTGTCCATGCACAATCCACTCTTGATTTTCACTGAATACAGTGTGGGATGCAGTGGGGAGTGAAGGAAGAGTGGATTGATAATATTTGAGTATATTGATAATTTTTGGCTGCCTTATCACTTGTCTTATTCTCTGAAGGGCCATAATTAAAGATCATGCTAGTTGAAAGTGTTCCTTATGTTTGTGTGTGTGTGTGTGCGCCACTTCACCTCTGAGACTTCTTAGCTTGCCTTTGCCATGTTTTCTTTTTGTCTCACTCAGCTTTTTGGAAACCCTCCCAGCTTATGTCTTCCTTCCCTTCAGCCTTGTAGCTGAAGTAAAGTCACCAATGCTTCTATCTTAAGGAATGTATGAGGGAATGAATAATATGTCCTAGAAGTTATTCCCATAGTGCTATGTGCTTGTAGAAAGCTCATAGATCATCCAGTGCTGAATATAGCTTAAGAATCTATGCAGAAAAGAAACGAGAAAAAAGATTTTCAGATATAACAAATAATGTCTCGGGAAAGATAGTGGCTGTGTGTTTGAAAGACAAGTTAAGGTAGTTGACATTTTTCATTGTCACTTCATTGCTGGGCATATTCAGAGCAGATACCCATTGTTTATAGAATGAGGGAAAAAAAATGTTCACAACAGTAATGTTATGTAGAAATCAATGAACGTACATAGCCATGATCTTTATGTCTTATTGTGAATTATTTAGTCCTGAATTTAGTAGTTACTGTGTGCTTTAAATAAAATCACTTCTCAAACTTACTGTTTTTTCCCTGTAATAATTTGATCTGATTCCCACAGCGGGCTCAGAAGTGCTACCGCACTTCAATATTGCCCTCACAAATCAGCTTACTGCCTCAGTGTTTAAGAAGGGATTTGCAAGTTTAAGGTGAGAGTTCTGAGTCTGACTCCAGGTGATGTAAAGATCTCTTGAGAATACATTTGCTTTTGGTTCCACGGTGTGGAGTTCCAGCTAAGCTACTGCAGTGCACACCGATCAGTTGCTGTGATGGAAGCCGTGCACTCTGTTGGATTCAGTTTGAAAATCTGCCTTATGGACAGGCATAAATCAGAAAATGTCAGGAGCTCCCGTTACACGCTTCATTCACCTACATTAATCTATTAGAGAATTCCATCTGTTCTTTCAGTGTAAATACGTATGCCCATGTGTGTGCTTTTTCAGCCTCTGAAGAGCAGCCATCCTGTACCTGTAGCCCTCTTGTACAGCTCTCGGGTACTGGGCATACTTTCTTTGGCCTGTGATAGACAATTACACAGGGCTGGAAACAAATTTGCAGCAGTTGTAAGAAAGAACAACTATGAAAACAAACAAACAAAAGAAAACACTTATTGCCTTTATAATATTGTGTTTCAAGCTTCAATACAGGAAAATCTGTTTTTAAATCACCTTCTGTTACCCCCACCATCCTTCTTCTGGTGTTTCATCCTTTCCTTTACTCAGTCTTGTATGGGCTTGTAGTGAGCTTAAGTATAGTGCTGCCAGCTCCTGGAAGAAACTCTTTTGTCTCAGGTGTTGAAGCTCTGTGTTTTGATGAGTTGTCTTCTGTACAGAATAATTCTTGGTGAGATAAAATGAGTTACTGAGAGCAGTGTACCTTCTGTAATAGTAAGTTCCTCTTGGTCAAAGTGAAGGCATTTAAAAGCCTGCTAGGTGAGAGGCTCTTGGATGGAGGGGGCTGAGCATCACTGCATAGATGGCAGTGTGAGGAAGCACAGCGCTAGCACAGTGCTTGCCCTGTAATGTTTTAATTTCTGCAAAGAAAGTGTAACTTTTTGTGCTTTGTGAAGTGAGTGTCTAGCTATTTAGCAAGGGACAAAGCATAATGTCATCATTTGAGAGATGTATTGTCAACTTGGACAGGTGATATTTAAGGAGCCTGAAGAGAGAAATGACCTGGCAGTGTAACAAGACATATCACAAGTGACTGTCTCAGAAAGAATGAGAACAAGACAGACAATTTCCATTACTTCTCAGTGCTAAGGTGCTAGCATTATCCCCTAAACAACCACATGCTCCAAGCGATAATCATGCACTGTCGTCTTCTGTACTAATATGAAAGTGGAATTCAATCTCTTTGACACATATTGCTTCAGCTTCTGACTTGTCAAGTTGTTTCTCTGCTGGAGCTCAGCTAATATATACTGAATGGGCTTTGTATACTGATGGAAAAGGGTGAAATACTTATCCGTTTTCCTCTGAAGCTGGCTGCAGAGGTGTCTAGAATATGCTTGGGGAGAGAGGCTTTGTTTTTGGTAGCCTTATTGTGGAACAGGAAAAAGTCAAGCCCTTCTTCAAATTGGCTGCTCTTTTGGAGTCTGCTCTTCAACCTGAACTGAGGAGCCTATTAGCTACATGCAAATTCCCAGAATCATTTCGAGAGAGGCTGTCCTTACTGTTCCTATCTTCCTAGCAGTGTCTGTGTGCTCTGGTTTTTATGGCAGAATTTCACACTTTTTTAAACTTCTCAACGGGAACATTTTTGCAGTACCTGATAGAGAGGCTCAACATTTTCTGTATCAGTCAAATCCTACCCTTCAGTTGCAGTATTCACTGTTGTTACGATATTCTGCCTACTGATGAAGTGCATTTTATAGTAAACTTGCTTTAATTATGAAGTATTAAATACTATGGTTGCAACCGTTAGATTTCTCTATATGCAAGGAGAAATTAATAATTAAGATAATTCCTCATTTTTTTGTGGGTTACTTTTCTTGGCAGTATATAAAAGAGAAAAAAAACCAACGGCCCTCCAGTGATAATGCCCTACAGCAGCTTGCTGCTTTTTCTTAACCTATAGCCTGGTGAAACAAACATCTATTCCTATATTTGAAGGATCTGAAAATTCAAAATACTTGCTCTGAATCAAATATAAGCAAAATTTTAAAATATTGAAGTCTTATCCATGACCTGAATCACTTTTGTCATAGCTTAATTTCTATGGAGTATGCATGTTTCTATGTTTTTGTTCTCTTCATTTTAAAGCAGCAATATAATATCTTACATACAATTAAGTGATCACTTTGTTAAAGATAACTGTTTATTAAGGATAACTGTGGTGTTTTTTTGTTTGGTGATTGCTTTTCTTTTTTTTTTTCATGTTTTTTTTTTCTCTAGACCTGCAGCAACTTAGGGACACTTTCTCTGTAGTTTGACTGCATTAGTACAGAAAATGGATAGATAAGCTACCCTAGCAAGTACTGAATTGAACAAAGTTTTGAAGCTGGTGTTATGAGAAACGTCAGTAGCTTTCCATCCAGGCAAGCCTTTCAGGACTGTTTTCTGATAAATGCCTTGTGTATCATGCGCTTCTCTGTACAAAATGTGTGTGAGGACTCATGCAGTGAGACACACTTTTTTTTTCCTGTAGTGAATCAGTAATATGTGTCCCCTGATAGGCCTTCACTGTCTCAAGAGTTGTATTTCTTGTTTTATTCAGCCTGTGCTGCATAGATTTTCCATGCTCCCTTATAGAAAGTCATGTGTTTAAATGTATTGCAATGCATATGCATAAGGAAATTGAATTAAGCTTGTTTCTGTTATCTCAAAGGTGGCTTTTTTCAACTTTTGAATGTTTGGTTTGCTCTCTTACTGTAAAGTAGCATTTGTGCATATAATTTGCTATAAGCAACAAGAACAGACGAGAAAATCCTTGAAATTCTTTCTCTTGAAAGTTTCTGCTGTCAGAGGAAAAGAAAATTAATCAAAAATGCATTTTGACATTTAAAAGAGAATTATTTGTCTTACAACACATAAAACATGCGAAAACGTAAATTAGTTGATTTTGCACGTTTTAGAGCATTACTCTGTGACTGTTGTTTATTAGGTAAGCTAAAGCATGCGTAGTATGCTTCTGTGTAGCAGCCTTCACCTTTGTTTAGTAAGCTAAATGGCTCTAGAGCAAGTAGCCTTTCCAACTCTGAAGAGGCTGTGGAGATTTTCTTGTCAGTGACACGTCTTTCCTGTCCCTTTGTAGGTCTTGCATGTTAGGTCAGACATTACTGAGGCTGTTTCCCTGTGACTTCTTGTCTTTTGAGTTAGCATAGTTAATTCCCACATTGTCAATGCCTAAGACTTTTGTTGCTGTTTTTGTGATATTCTTGGAGCATCTTAAAATCAGTTTCTTTCTAACAATCTGCAGCCTCTGGATTTGTGCTGGTAGCAGCGCTGTGTATGTACTAGGAGTTAACAGAATGCATCCTCTGTGGCTGCTGGCCCTCAGGCCTTTTGCTTTGTCTGAAGGATCATCCTGCTCCCTTGACAGTTATATACTGACAGAACATGTTTCTGGAGTGGAGAGGCTAGCAATTGCTTACCAAAACCCTTCCTCCACATCCTTTGTTATGCCCACATCTTATACAAGAGGATACTGTTTTCTGTTAAAAATAGAAATACAGAGAGAGTGTGAGCAGTCTTCAAATGCTCACCAATGTCTTCTAGGTTTTCTTAGGAATGAGCTAGTTGATACATTTTTTTTCTTTGTGAGGTCACTGATGTGAAGAGGCAGGTCCTTCGCGATGTGCGGGGTAAAGACTTGTAGGCTGAAGGGAGCAGAGGAAATCAAGGTGGTGAGACCCAGATACAGTAGCTAACATTCATACTGGAAAGTAGTGGAAAGATGTAGGGGGTGAAGGCACTGCAGGACGTGAGAATCAGCCTTCAAGCTGTTGCTGCCATGCAGCTAGAGGTCTGACAGGCACTGCTGTAACTGGGTAGGAGGCATAGCCAGGAAGCAGTTTGCCCCTGAAGTCTTGGTCAGGAAACAGCAGAGTGGCAGAATATCTTCTCATCTGCTTTCTGTATGGAAGTTGTCTGAAGCATGAATGGAAGAACCAACATGAACATTTCCTGTGGGAGTTATAGTGAAATACATTTCAAAATCGATTATTTTTGCCTAATTCCTTTTAGAAAATCAATAAATAAATAGAAAGAAGTCAGACTGGTATCCTTTGCTGTTTTCAAGGACAGAAAAAGATCTAACTTTGTCTGGACCTGAACATTGAAATCTTGCAGTCCCTGATGGCTTTCAGTATTTGCTTGTAGATGTCATTGCCATTCATACTATTCAGAGGTGTTACTGGGAAAGTTTTCTGCAAAAAAGATTTGAAAGAGAGAAACTTTTGTTTTGACATAGAAACGTGTGTATTTGTACAGAAATGCCTAGGTTTGGGTGTGTTTATAATGAACTTTACATCAATTTCATTAAAAATGTTCTGATACCTCTGTAAAAAAAAAAAAAATAGTAAAAGTTGGTTTCAACTCACTGGAACGTTTTCTGTACATTGTTATAATATTTTTCGTAACCAGAGAGTTGGTTAGAACCATTTTCTCTCCCCAGTGTATTACAATAGATAGGAAAGGAAAGAAAAAAAATCCATACCTGCAATATTTTTGAAGTTGGGAGAATAGAGTTTTGTTTTTGTTCCTGCCAAGTATAATTCACAAAGATGCAGCAATTTATTTTCCATGCATTTTCCAAATGGTCATTTGTGCATATTGGTCTTAATCAATCATGAGTGTGTAGTACATAAGTACTTAAGGCAGCCTGAACTTACCTCAGTATTTAGGACCACTCTATCATAAGGTATATCGTAGTGAGAGAAGAAGCTATAGATTTTAACAATTGTTTCAAAAGAATTACATGAGAAGTAAGTCAGGAAATGTAAAAATAGTTTTCATGTTGATTATCAATGTAGTTTAGAAGTTAGAAAATAGTTTGTTAGTGTCAGAGAAGTAAAATTTGAGATGTGTTTTCCAATTAAAGATTGGGAGGGTAGAAACCTACTATTTGTGTCTTTTAAAAGGTCTTATTAAAGTTTATGGAGGGGATTTTGGAGAAAAGAGAGTTGCTAGAAATGGGAAAATATGCTTGTGGCATGAGTGTTTGGCTATCCCAGTTGCTGATATTGAAGAGATCAGATTTCCTTGTGTTATAGACATGTTGTAGTAATCCTTTGTGTCAGTATTTCTGGTGATCTCTGCTGGGGCCAAGACTGACTGCCATTTGTCCTCCCCCCCGTCAGCACTTAATGCGTAATTTGGCTTTTAGGTGCTTTGGTCTTATGTATGTGATGTCAGTTTTGTGTTCCCATCTGACACCTTAGGGATCAAACCAATGCCCAGATGTATGGTCAGAAGGTCAAACTTTTGTTATGAGGAGACTTTTATATTCCATAGGCATATCTGGTAGCTTGTGAACACTTACTGAATGGTATCTGCTTCTGTCTAGAGGGTAAATGAGTTAAGGCAGGCTAGCTGAGTTTTTCAGTTGTTGATATTGCAAGTAATTTCAGTTTTGCAAGTACATGTTTAATGATGCTTCCCTTGTGAGCAGTGTTCAGCGATCTCCTTGAAACCAAGCTCCCACTGAGGCATGGCCAGTGAAACCTGACCTTGAAATGATAGTGCAAGCCATGCTGAAAATTAATTGCTGTTAGCATTCTCTCTGCTATTTGATTTTTAATGAATAAAGAGTTCTTGCAAGTTCCAAAGTTTTATAGATAGGATGCAAATTTTTTTTACAAGTTGATAGTTTTCTTGCTCTTGGTGCAAGTTATTGAGGACATCGTTTAAGGAATAATTTGATCTGTTCCTTTTAATTAAAAAGTGGAGAAGTACAATAGTTTAATGTCATTTAGACATGCTTATGTACTTTGTCAGTTTAGTGTTATACTTGCAAAGCACATAAACACAATACTGTTTTTGCATTACCTTAAATTTAATTTAAAATATTCTTTAGAACAACTGTTCTAGTCCAATTTATGTTGACAAACCATTACAAAAATATTTTGTAATAAACTAGGCACTAATATGGCACACAATTAATTCCATGTTACATTTTATTTAATTAAGTAAAGTGCTAACTTTGAGCTATTTCTTATGACAGCTCATAAAGCTGTGTTTTTTTGTGTTCTTGCAGTTGGTGTTTAAGTTGAAGAGCACATTTAATTTTAAAAAGTTTGCTACTGAGTATGCTAATATAATTGGTACTGAAGTAATTTAGCTTTATATACTATATATTTCATAATTAAAATAAGTAATTCTGTTTGTTTAATTTCGATATTGGGAATATCCCATATATGAAATATAGCTTAACTTTCACTGGTCCAAAGTGAAAAGATAAAAAAAAAAAAAAAAATAATAAAGTCTTTCATCCTATATTCCACAAGGATTTATGTTACCACAGGGCCTTTTTCTCCTATGCAATACTGCTTTCTTTCAAATACTTCCCCTTTTCTTTTAAAAGCATATTTTCACTTTAAAAAACCAACTTACAGTTTTAGAAGGGAGTCATGGGAAAAATGTCTTTGGAATGTTCTTATACTGAGCTCCCAGTCTTTTTTCCCTTTTTTTTAATGGAAAAGTAGAAGTTTTTTAAGTAGGTGTTTGGTTTGTGGATTTCTGGTGTTTTTGTTTTGTTCGTGGATGTTTTTGGTGTGTGTGGTGGTGGTGTTTGGTTGGTGTTTTTTTTTTTTTTGGACTGGGGAGTAGGAGTGAGGAGGTTGGTGCTTGTTTCAAAAATATAGAGGAAGGCAGAGAATGCGAGGGTATTGTACTTCATTTTATTCTTTTTCAACCATTTTCCCATAGTATTTATGACAATGAATTGTATATGCTTTAGTGCTTCGCATTTCTCTCATCTACCTATCCAACCCTTTGTTATTCACTTTCCACCTTTCTGTTGTATCTGGATTTCAATCTCCAGTTAAGTATCTGATCCTGAATGTAAAAATGGCGTTGTGTTTTTGGATGGGAGCTACTTTGAATTAAAGGAAGTTTGTGGTTCTATCCCACCAGCATCAGTATTTGCTCTTAGATCTCTTGCATTCATTCTTCTTTGCCTTAGCAATACATACAATTTTTAAGTTGTGTTTTTCTGTGACTGTATCAGACTCAATTCAGACTCAATTCTTAAGCTGTGCATGATTTTTAAAGGATGTGTTCAGTACTTTCTGAAAGGGACTTCCAAGTCATAACTTCTGTGTTTTCAGTAAAGTGATTTTTATGATTCTTATTCTTTACTTTAAGCTAAGCATAAACAGAATGAAACTGTATGCTTGGCTTAAAATCTGACATAAGCTTGTCAAACACCTTGTGCTTTACAGTGGCCATAGAATCCTAGTGTAGCCAAACCTTCATCTTGCAGGGTGTGGCATCAGTGAGTAACATCAGATCTGATCCATTTGTTTTGAAATTTTATTTGGAAATATTGTCTTACTATGGAGAAAACTTAGTATTTGGCAAATGTTGCATTTCTTTGGCAGAATTTTAAGTTGATGCTGAAAATTAATTACCGTTATTAATATTCAAAAATGTTTGGCAGTTCATCTTTCAACATGCAAACCTTGGGTCATGAATTCTTCAGGAAATTACGTGCATTCTCAAAAGGTAGAGACTGCATTACTGTCATTGTTCTTCAGAGGGTGTTATCCTTTGCTTTCTGTTAGGAAAAATATACTTTATAATGCTTTGAACTTCTGTTTTGTTTGTATGTGTATATAATGAAGAACTTTGCTTCAGAGTACTTCTGAAAAACCATTGGTTTTGCTAGTTATAATAGTAAAATCTTTGTGTCAAGTTGATAAGTTCCAAAAAGCCATTTCTTGCCTTTCTAAATAACTCAGTTCAGGAAGTTGAAGGAAAATCATAAAGATAACCAGATTGTTTTTCCAAAAGTTCTTATTGCTGCAGTGCAATTTGCAGAGGAAAAAAAAACTGAAACAAGGGTATGGAATAACATTTAGGTTTGGCTATTTCAAGGAACTAACTATGTGGGTTGACTGAAAAAGAATAGATTGAATTACTGCAAATGTGACACAGGTAATAAATGAGTGCAGTCATTTATGTATGAGATGCTTGCATTTTGAAAGACGAAGTTTGATCATCATACTGAAATGTGAGAATATAAAAAATTAAGTAACACCTGAGATATATTGCTTTTTATAAAAAAAAATGAAGTTTTATCCAGTGTCATAAAAATAAGTTGAAAAAAATGAAATGTAGTTTGAATAATCAGCTTCCAAGTTATTACTGCTATGAAGTAACAAGTAATGTTAGTATTTGATGCCTGGAAAATTGGCAGTAATGTACTGTAAGATATGAAAAAATGTTGCACTAACATGTCTGATATTGAAAATTTTAAATGCTCTTATATTTTGAAGTTTCTATGAAAAAGATTTTTTATATTAGAATCATAGAATTAGCTAGGTTGGAAAAGACCTACGAGATCACCTAGTCCAACCATCTACCTACCACCAATAACCCCACTAAACCATGTCTCTCAACACTATATCTAAACGTTTCTTGAACACCTTCAGGGACGGTGACTCAACCACCTCCCTGGGCAGCCCGTTCCAGCGCCTGACCACTCTTTCAGAAAAGTAGTATTTCCTAATGTCCAGCCTAAATCTCCCCTGGCACAACTTGAAGCCATTCCCCCTCGTCCTGTCACTAGTTACAAGAGAGAAGAGGCTGACCCCCAGCTCACTACAACCTCCCTTCAGGTAGTTATAGAGAGCGATGAGGTCTCCCCTGAGCCTCCTCTTCTCCAGACTGAACAATCCCAGCTCCCTCAGCCGCTCCTCATAAGGCCTGTGCTCCAGACCCCTTCACCAGCTTTGTCGCCCTCCTCTGAACACGCTCCAGGGCCTCAGTGTCTTTTTTGCAGTGAGGGGCCCAAAACTGGACACAGTACTCGAGGTGGGGCCTCACCAGGGCTGAGTACGGAGGGAGAATGACTTCTCTACTCCTACTGGCAACACTATTTCTGATACAAGCCAGGATGCTATTGGCCTTGTTGGCCACCTGGGCACACTGCTGACTCATGCTCAGCCAAGCATCGACTAATATCCTCAGGTCTGTTTCCTCCACACAACTTTCCAGCCACTCTGCCCCAAGCCTGTAGCACTGCCTGGGGTTGTTGTGGCTGAAGTGCAGGACCCGGCACTTGGTCTTGTTGAACCTCACCCCGTTGGCTTCAGCCCAGAGATCCAGCCTGTCCAGATCTCTCTGTAGGGCCTCTCTACCCCCAGGCAGATCGACACTTCCTGCCAGCTTGGTGTCATCTGCAAACTTACTGAGGGTGCTCTCAATGCCCTCATCCAGGTCATTAATAAAGATATTGAAGAGGACAGGCCCCAGCACCGACCCCTGGGGAACACCACTCGTGACCGGTTGCCATATTGTTTGTTTCAGTGCCAGAGAGCTAGAGTGGTTAGAAAACTTTCTGACAGCAGTGTGACCTATGTTACCTAAAAAGGTCCCTGAGTTCTGTAATGCAGGAAGTGGTGTGGGATTAGCCACGTAAGCACTTGAGATAGCCTAACTTAGAAGAGCAAGGAAATAATCAAGGTTCCTCCTGGGTTTTTTTTTCAGAAGTGTAGAGGAACATCCATTGTATGGATATAATTAGAATCACATTTCTTAAGGCTTCCAAAAATACCATTCTGTTTTGGTATGCATTTTTATGTTGTAATATTTTTCCTTGAGTACTAGTGAGTTCTTTCCTTGAAAACAAACAAGGTTTAAATTACTTCTAGCAGTTGTACCTTACTGCATTGCTATATATTGACTGCAAACTTTGCTTCAAATATAGTTAGCTTAGAAGATTCATGTTTTTTGTCTTAACATTGCATATCCCTCAAGTAGTATTCCCTCACCTTCCCGAACCTTCCCTTTAGCAGGGAGAGCAGAAAAGATCATGAGGCCTCTTTGCCAACTGCAAAGCAAAGCCATCCATGCACACTAACTTGAATCCCCCTTGTTAGTGATTTAAACATAGTTGCATGACTTTTTCACTGTAGAAAATGAGATCTGCTCATTGCATTGGCTGAGGTTTTGGGCAGAGAATTGCTGGCTGGTGGGCATTAACTAGCTTCTGGAATGCTAATACTTTCAGGGTCAGTATGTTTTGATTAGCTATCTCCTGTTATCTTGAATATCTATCTGTAAATGTATAGTCTACATAGAAGCTGAAATATGCCTATTTTTAAATTATGTAACAAAGATGACATATGGAATAATACTAAAATTACTTGTGATGAGGCTGCCTAGAGTGAACAATACAGGCCAACTAGCGCAAACACTACAACTGGAACTGTACTTCAGGTTTCTAGTTCTCTGCTTCATGCTGAACCCACCAATAAATACAGTGGTATTATTTTTAATATAAAACAGTAAGTAAAATTCTTTTATAGCCATTAACTATTGTGTTGGGGGTTGGATGTATTTTAAATGTTGTGATGATGCCAACTCTCCTATCTTAAGGTAACAGTGGGGCCTTCTCAAGGGAGCTAGCATTTTGATGCGTGCTGCAAAAAGCAGAAAATAGTCGAGCTGGGTATAGAAATGTCATGATTGTTTAACAGGACTGGTTGTCTGAGCTGCAGACATTAAGCTCTTACCAGCCCATCTGATTTAGCCTGTAATCCAACCATTGCCGTCAAACTGTTCAAAGTTTATTATTGCTTGTAATTGTTTTTCTGCAAATTTAAAAATGAGTATGCACTGCTTAGAAACAATTAGCTGTGTAATACCAAGCTTTATTACTTTCATTTCTGTAGCATGTAGGATGTGATTTGTCTTTTTCTTGAGCTGTATTGTGTCATGTCATAAAGGACTATAGCAGTACTAATTTGCTTGAAATGTGGTTGAATTTATCACAGCCAGCACAGCCTGTATGTTTTTTCTTTCTAATTTCACAAACACAAAAGACAATAAAAATTACTTTCTCCCTCTGTTCTCATTGTTCACCACTGCTCCCAAATGTATATGAAAGGAAGTCTTAGAGAATACATTCAGAATTTACATTAGTAATATAACTTAATCTGCATATTTATTCTTACATACACTATGCCAAAAAAAGTGAAGGTGTGTGGGTGTCTTGTTTTTTTTGTTTGTTTTATTTACCTATGAGAGAAGCTGTAAAAGCTTTCTTTCAGATCTTGCGCATTTTATGCAAAGAGTATAGATGAAAGGGAATTTCCTCAGTGTCTATTTGAGCTGTCTGACAGCTACTGTTGTTCAGCCATCTAACCCACTTCCCCTTCTACATGCAGACATTAACCTTATAAGCCCTAAGTATTTAGAAGTTAATGGCCTGTTATACAAATCTAAGTGTTCATAGTGATGGGATATTAAGTTATTAAATGTACTTTGCTGTGTAACTAAACCTCAAGTTGTACTCATAAATAACTGCACAATTTGTTAGTTTAAATTGAGTGCATCTATTTTTCTGCCTCTGCAATCCTTGTTATGTTGGGAATAGTTGAAATGTGAATCTGGTAAACATCAGCATAAATCTCTTACCTTCGCCAAGGTACAGAAAGAAGTGTGTGTCATCAGTTTTCTCTCCTGAAAATAGGAATTTCAAAATTACAGATTAAAGAAGGTAAATTCAATAACAGTATGTTTTGTCATGACCCTTACACATCCCTGTCAAGCCTCAGTGAATTTCATTCTGTGTTTTGAAAATTTCAAAGAGTTAAATGTGAATTGAAGCTAATGTTACTGACAAGAGGAAAATAGAAGCAATTGGTTTGCACTAAACAAGTTTGAATGGTTGTTAATGTGAATGACTTTCAGGCAGTGAATGTCAGAGAACAGTAGATTACTTTCTTTACCTCGGGCATTTTAAACCATCTCCTGTGGTAGGCCTGACATTTTTTTTCTCTTGAACACGGGAAGCAAAGTAATTGGAGTCTGGTAATTTCAGCCCATGGCTGATGAAGATAAATCATAACGAGCTACTGGAATACACACTGACAATCCACATAGGGCTACTAGCACATGAACTCTCACTAATGCATTATTCAAATTTTGTTTCTTTCTGATTCATATTCTAGAAGGCCCCTTAAACTGTTAATTATGAAGCCAACCAACATTTGTTATTCTGAAGAAATTTCATGCCGTAAACCAAATGCTTCAAAATGCCCAAGCTTTGTTTCCTGAACTCCAGCGCCCAAATGCTTTCTTTGACTGTACCCTGGCACAGGAGAGGCTCAATTGTCTTGAGGGGAGGAACAATGGTTCATTTTGTTGCTTCTAAGCGAGGTGCCCTCCATATGAAATAGGTAACTGCTCCTCCTGGCAGACGCTTAGATTGTTCCATTCCTGAGTTCCTTTTCATTAAGGTGGGGCTGTATGCCTGTGGAAACGCATGCCAACTGGTGTCATTGGCAGTGGTTCACTTGAAAGCCAGCCTTGAAGCCCCGTGAGCTTCTAGCTGGCTTCTTGTCTTTCCTGTCTTTGAACTGTAGATGATAGCTCTGACTGTGTCCTCTGGGAGCGACAAGCAGATAGATCCCATTTTGCATAAAACAATCTGGGGCCTCTTTCAGCTGGTAAAAGGAGGTACCGGTAGTGACACTGCATCATCAGGTGGAGGGGAGACAGGGAGACCATGGGAAATGTCATTTTCTCTTTGACTACACCATCTCTTGTCCTTGAATTTAAGCAACAATGTTGTTTTCATCCCATAGCAAATTACCCAGTAGGCAGATTGACTCATTTCTCTGGTCTCAATTGCACTCATAGTAGTGCTTGATGAAATTGTTTATGCAAATAGTGTATTAACTGAAAGGCACGGTGCTGTATTGATCAAAGCTATTTTCCTGTTTTGATGGAATTCATCCAGTAGTTTCAGCTGAGAAAAAATATTGAGAGCCTAAATATTTAATTTCAATAGTTTCAAAATGAAATAGCTCCACTTCTTTGATTTTGAAACAATGTTTTGTTTTGAAATTAAGCTAAGCTAAATTTTTTTTAAGTGTAAAAACTACCTGGCAACAAACACATTGTTTTGACGTCTGGAGAAAAACTTTTACTTGGTTTTGTTGAAACTAGTTTTCTTCTTTTTTCTTTCCCCCACCTACCCCCTCTTTTTTCTGCTTTTTTTTTTTTTTTTTTTTACTTTTGAACTGGAAACACCTCATAGTTCTGTCTGTGAGCATTCCTTGGGGTTATGCACAGAATTATACATCTCAGTTCCATGTTACTTTCCAGTTTGTTTCACAGACAGGAAGTAACTTGCTGCCATTCATAATTTTCAGGGCACCTGAAAACACAGAGAATGAGCCTTTTTGTTCAAGGGGAAGCCTTCTCTGATTGAGGACCAAGCCTTTCTGTGTTTCTGATTGAAGATTTCCACTGCCACCTGCTATCAAAAGCCCTAAATATGTTCATAGTGGATGTTTATGTGAATAAATCCTTGACGATTAAGCCCTTTCTTTTGAAAGGAAAGGGAGAAATCACCTGTTGTGTTTTGCAAAAATACAAGAGAAATGATTCCCAAGTCTGCAGGCTTCCCCAGCCTGCACCACCACATTCAGTGTTTCACTGGTGCCTGGTTAATTTTGTTGTAAGACCTGTGGGGTTTATGCTCCCTAGGGAAACATGCTGGGGAAGAACATCTCTCCCGGTTTGTTGATCCCTCTCTGACACCTCTGTTTTATGACTAGGAAGTTGTAGTTTGGCTTTGAACTCCTGAACTTGTCTGAAAAAATGACGCAGAAATAACAAGTATTTGGTGCTTCTGTGGCTGTTAGATTTAGGCTGTTTGCATGTACACAAACCTGGATGCTCATTGCTTTAGGAAGACCTTGGTGCAGTAATCGGGAATTTTTAAGGCTCTAATGTTTAACAAGCCGCTTGGTGCTAGAGGTTGTCACGTCCCTGGGGGAAAGTGCATGCAGACCTAAGCATTTCAAGAAATCACCTGGAAAATGGGCTCATTTTCCTCATAGCTCTACGTATGAAAACCTTATTTTTGTTGCAGACGTGGTATGCAGGCTAGCTCAGTGAAGGCGATCCAGCAGTCATCTCTGACAACCAAACCAGTGTTTTTCTGATAGTATAAAGTTGGTACTAGCAGTATAGTTAATATCGTTTTATGACTGGCAATGAACTGGCAACTCTATCTGATATACCTTTGAAGATATCTACGTACTGGAATAATAAAATAAGGGACTTGTCAAACATTTTAATGCTTAAGAGCAATATGACAATGAACACAAAAAACAAACAAAAAGAGAAGTTAGAAAAGGAAACAGTATTTGACAAACAAGTTGTGTCTCCTGTCAATTCAAAAAGGAAAGGGTCAACTTTTTAATGGTTGGTACTAAGCTAAATAATTATAATACTTCCCAGTAAGCAATTAGCATATGATATCATTTCAAACAAACACTGAAATTGTATATTTTAAATTGCTTCCTGCTATTATCATAAAACATGTTTATATCTAGTAGTTAAATGTGGAGAAGTGGTGTTAGTGAAAATTGAATATCTGTTTGCTTGCATTTGTATACAAACAGGGGATTTCTAGTACTTCTCATAGCAGTTGTCAGCCTTCAAAAGGACACTTTATTTTAAGACCTACTTTGCTCACATACGCATGCACACAAAAGGAATCTCAGGTTGCTTAGATTGCCGTAGTCTTTGGTTTTTATCCTGTTATTCCAAAATACTCTGAGTAAGGAAACTTGTGGAGTTCCTGTTTTCTTTTAGTTTTGCTTTTTGTTTTGAGTAACCTGCTCTCCTTTACTGTATAAATTTAGCAGTGAAGTGAAAATCTTTGTTTGATCTCTCAATCTATTGCCATGGAAATAAAGGGTATTTCAGAAATTTTTGCTTTCTGCATTTTTTGACTGATTCAGAACGGAGAAAAGGTGAAAAATAAACATTTTGCTTCTTGCTTCATCTTTGATAAAGTAGAGGGAAAAGAAAAGAGACTGCTGGATATTTGAATGACTACTTTATATGCTTAAAAGCATTACTGCATTTAAATTGCACAAATATGTTTATTAGTGGTATATGAAATGCCAATTCTAATAATTTGAATTATGTTTTAATATGATCAAATAGTATAACTTCAGTGCTAATTGTGCATTCATTTGTTACTTTAATACGTGATTAACCACTCTGCTAGTGCATAAGTCAGCATTTGTTTTAGCAAAAAATATTAATGATTTATAATAATGCTTGTCTTTTAAAATAACTAGTTAGAACTAGTCATGTTCTATGATATCTTACGTTAAATAGGGCTTCAATTAAACTTCAGCAATAAACGAAGCATATTTCTCTCCAGTTCTTCGACTCTGAGCAATTTCTGAATAGAATGGTAAGTCACTAAGTCATTCATTCGACATTAGGAAGAGAAGGATTCAGATCTTAAAAGCCCAGCACACGAGAAAGCAAATAGAAATGGGGATGACTAAGAGAAGATTCAAGGCACTTCATTCTAACTGTAGCGAAGAGCAACAGTAAGAGAGCAATTGTTAAGGAAGCTATGGAATTATGGTGAAAACCACATTATAGAAATGTGAAGTAACTGCACTCACACAGGAGAATTTGTCTGTACTTGTCTGTCTGCATGATTTTTTTCTTGAGTATAGGGGGTTGTTACAGGATGGAGAAGAATTTTGACTAGAGACCACATGCCATTGTCAAAATTAATCTAAATTAGTCAGATGAATTGTTAACTCCAAATAAAGCATCAAGCATATAAAATAAAATATGGTACTGCGAGCAGACCAAAACTTATGAAGAATAAATTCTCATTGTGAGTCCAAGAGAAAATCTGAATCTGAAAATTCTTGATAAAGGCAGGTAAAACCCATAAGTGCAATGCCCAGAAATAGCGGTGGCGTGTGAAATGCACTATCTGCAAATGCAATAGTAGACTATAACTGTTGTTTCAAAGCCATTCTGAAACATTTGTCCAATGTATCTTCAGAGCACTGGTGGAATACTTCAAAGAGCACTCTAGACTTTAACAATAAAATAAAACAGAGAAGAGAAATAAGACCATACATGCGTATTTGCTGCCTCATGCGTGGGCTAGGAAACAAGAAAATAAAAGTAGAAAAGAATGATAAAAGTAGCATAGGTTAGTCTACTATGCGTTTGGGAGTGAGCAAGAATCTCAGAAGCACCAGTATGCAAAGCACTCTGTCCCCTATCTCCTCCCTACAGGAGTTTAAGGATTCTTCAGGTAATTTAATTGAAATCCTCTGTTCTTAGTCTCAAGCATTTGGTAAAAGAATTGAAGCTTGAATCTAAATGAAACAAAGAAAGTCAGCTGCTATCTGAATAAATTTGGAAGGGGGCAGCCAAAGCTACGATTTCCCCAAAATACTTGCCGATCGTTCACTCAATCCATGTCACCATTTAGGAATTTCCAGGGCAATCCATTGTGGTAAGCTGCTCATTGAGTAATGGCTTCACAAGATATCTCTTGGAACTAAAATTTACCATATGAATGGATAAATACTGAACAGCTACCTTTGCTGGCATGTTAGTAGTGTGTGGAAGGAATCTGGGAGGTGACTTCCTGGCAGCACCTGTTCCTGAGCAAGCAGTCTCTGGCATTCCCAAGCAGACTTCATTCAGTAAGCAGCTTTATTCCTAGGTAATGCCTGACTTACACTGTTTGTGAAGTTACTTTCCTTCCCTGTTCTCTTTGTCACCGTGTGTATCTTTTGCAATCCAACCAGGCAATTGCAGTGAATAAAGGGTCATAAGAGAAGAGAACCTGTGTGCTCTGCCTGCAAGAGATGCTCAGTGTAAATAAAGAGAGATAATGGAAACTACCATCTGTACTGAAAAGTTAATATGAATGACTCATGAGTGAAGGCACAACTGATATCGGAAAGAGAATTTTGTGACAGTGACTAATCTTCTTTTCTTTGTAGGAAGGCAGAGATGCTATAGCAGAATACTGAGGAGCTCCCAGATTCTTTTTTTCTCATTTGGTTCTCTAAGTGAGGAGGACTGAAACATAATCCTTTTGTAAACTGTCATTATTGTACTCTAAGAACTAATTTTGATGATATTATCACTTCTTCTGTCTGACAGTGAATACATTGTGTTTCAGAGCCCTACCCTTTCTGTCTGTTCTGAGAAATCAGAAATAAGTGGGGAACTTGCAAGGTCATGGACTCTACAGTGTAGAAATCTGCTTCTTTTGTTTCTTAATCCCTTGTATGTATTTTCTGCCCCTTTCCTTATTCACTGAAGATATGCAAAGGCAAAATGCTGTGGAAATTGAGCTTAGAGCAAGTTTCTGAAAAACACGTGTTTATAATAGAATTTAGCAAGGGAACATTATCTTTCATCCAGAGATCACAATCTACTCTGTGTGCTTCTGAGATTGCAACCAAGCCTGTCTGGGCAGTAAGATTCATAGCTCTTGTCTGTCTTCTCTCTTAGTGAAAGAGTCCTCATCATTTGCATTGCTTTTGACTAAAAGAGAAGTGTCAAAACTTTCACTTTCTTACAGGAAAAAGAGCGCTCTGATGAAGGTTAGTGACTACATTACTTGCATTTAAGTGAAAAAAAAAAGGAAGGAAATTAATTTCACTTGCTGCAATGCACATACATCAGCCAGGCACAGAATCCACTTTGTTTTCCTAGCCCTGCCAACATGAGGCACCTTATGTGCTTCATATGAAGCGTGTGTGTTCACATGTGAATATTTTTTTGGTGTAGCAACAGAAAACTGCCATTTTTACAACATTTAAAAATGAAATACCACTGTTTGAACTGCTTGAGAGCTAACAGGACTGCATTGTTTGCAAAACATCAGTTACTGTAAGCCACATCAAAGGACAGGGAGCTTTTTTTTTTCCTAGCTTTACGTTGTTGGTTCTGACGTTCATTTGTGAAATTGAGAAGTTTATTAATAAAGTAGCACAGTACACTCAGCATGTATCTTTGTATTATTCTGAAGGCTATCAATCTTGAATTGAGCAAAGGAGTACTTGTGGTGAGTTCCTGGCTTACGTATATAATTTTCTAAAGAGGTTTTACAATTTCTAAATCTATGTCTGCTGTTCACTTAGCCGAACCTTCTGAAGTTTTGTGGCTTTTCAGTTTCCTACAGATGCTCTAGAGATTTTATATGAATGGTCTACAAGGCTTCCCGTCCCTCTGTAGGTGCTCCAGGAAGACAACAACTCGGCCTGTGCCCTGATGAAAGGCAGGGCAGCAACTCAGGGCTGTGCACACCCATCCAAGCAGAACTTCACTGCTTTTGAGATCTGCAAGAGCTTGTCCCTTCTTAGAGGGAGAGCAGGGACTGCCTGCGCTATGTCTTTGTTGGCAGACAAGTTACTTCGGTGAAACTGCATTGTGTTTGTTAGCGTGTACTGGCTCTAAGTATAGCGGGAGTAAGAATTAGATTTTTTTCAAGTTGTCAGCAGAGTCTATTTTTTGGCACTCATGGCTAGATGTTTCATAGGAATGCTGCTCCTGGTAATGGAGGTCAGACCTCAGAGCTACCCATACACACTGTATATTGCTGTAAATTGCTGAAGAAATCATCAGAAGAAAATTACATCTGTTATCATATATCACAGTTACATCTTAAGTGATTATTCCCTGACACAGTGATCCAGACGTTTTCTGATGTGTCTGCAAAATTTTGATGGCATTGTGTTTTTCATGAGGAAGCATTTCTCAGACTAAGAATTTAGAGGCCAACCCATGATTGAAATACCACCCTAGCTGGCAACCTATAAAAGTATTGTTTTTTTCTAGAGGCTTTTCAGCCCATGTTGTGCAATACTGGTAACACAGGCTGTGATATGATTGAGTGCCTCAGTAATTCTTGCATGTGTAGTCCATGAGGCACCCTGGTATGGAGCTTTTTTGCAAAATATTTTATTATTGCAAGCCATTATTCCTCTTAGACAATGGCCATGAAGCATTTATTTAAGCCTGGGATCCAGTCTGGAAACAGTAGGTAAATTCTTCTGGGGATGGTGGTGTGGTGGAGAGTAAAACACCAGGAATAGGACAGCCAGGCAGGAAGTAAAACTGGTGTTGCTTTCAGACCCTGACAGCATTAATGCAAATTTCTGCCCATGAGCACTGAAGCCGTGAATCCATTGTCACAACTATATGGTCCATTCTGAGACCAAATTAAACCCTGGCTTTTCCCTGTAGTATATGCAAAGTTGGTGAGAAGCTGTAAGTCAATAGAAAGGTCTTTCTAGTGAGAAAATAACCAGTCAGTTTTTCAGATGCTGGTTGCTCTGCTTGTGTTGGCTGCTGTATTTTAAGGAGCCTATCACCTACTGCAGGAGCAACAGGGGAAAGAATGCTTTGATGCTCTTGACTGAACTGTGATGAAATTTAACCTCTGCACATGATTGCTTTAGCAGGGAGAGATAGAAGTGAAGATCTCCCAGATTGGATAGGTATTGTGCTGGATTGTTGGGGGATTTGAACGGGACATACATTGCTGACTTCAGAATCTTATCTTGGAAGCTCATAAATTGGAAAGCACAAAAATCATCCTTGTGTTCAGTAGTCACACACATGAATGAAAGTTAATTGAAGGGCCAAGGCACAGAAAGCAGCCTGGCAATGGAGCTTCATAGTAAAGTGTTTGGTGTCAATTCCATTTAAGATATTCATAGAATCATAGAATTAGCAAGGTTGGAAAAGACCTACAAGATCATCCAGTCCAGCCATATTACTGCTGCTTTGCTTCTCTGTGTACGCGTGTTTCACTTTCTACTGTTTTGCATAACTAGAAGTGATACTCCACAACTCACATCCTGGGATATTCTGGCGTAAATACATGCAGTCTGTGTTTGCTGCATTTTGAAAGCCATATGAGTTCCTTGCCCAGGTTTGCAGCACAACATATACACAGTTATGACAGTACCACTGCGGAGGCAATTCCTGAAATGCAGGAGCCAGTGTGGTTGGTTTTCATGGACAGGCGGGATCTCCTCAGGCTTGTGTCAAGTTGGAGGCCCTGGTGGCTTCCCCCCCCCTCAGCGTGGAGAAATGGAACAAGGACATTTGTATTTTGTTTCATTTTGTTCAGAGTTCCCTTATTTTGAGAGGAATGTGGTCTTATTTAAGAGTACATGTTCAAATGTTGTTATTGCAATATTACTGCTACTTGATCTTGATCTGCTTGGAAATTACTTTGCTTCAGGAGCATACCAGGCCCGTGGAAGCTTACAACTAAATTGTAAAATACAGAGAAATAACTTTGCAGTGGAATATAAATTGGTTGAGTTATAATAAACAATTGATGCTCACTTCTAACAAATGAAACTCCAGGGCATATCCCAGAACACATTCTAAAAACAAAATGTCTTGCTGTTGTTTTCATTGTTTCAGTTGTACCTGTGGAGAAAACGTTGTGTTTTTTTTTCCTGTGCATGGCATGGTAGGCTGGCCGTCCGCTGGTAGGCCAATCACGAAACAGTTACAGGATGGGACAGAGTGCTTCTCAACCATAAAAACACATCAGTATGTGTTTAGTGAATGCTAAGGCTTACTTTCATCATCGATAATACCTAGCTTAGCATAAGGATTACTGGAATCTCAACAGAGAAGGCTCTGCCTTTTGGATAGTCTTCAAAATTACCCTTGACTTATGCAACAGAAGTAATTAAGGGTTTATAGGATATGACTGGACATAGCTTTATACAACCCTAAAGCAGAGTGAATGGATATTATGCAGGCTTCGTGTAGCAGTTGGAAAGCTGTACAAACTGTGATAAGTAACAAGTAAACCATGGGTGTTTGGGCTTTTTTTTTTATTTTTACTGAAATCCATGGTGTTTTCTGATTGCTCAGGAGCTAATGCCCCATATGTGTTATTGCTTAATTGTATCCTCTTGGGTGCCATGCAATACATGCAATCTGATGCCGGGAAGCAATGAACTTTGAAAATTATAACATGTTCCTAATCCTTATTAAATTGTTGAATTTATTGGAATGTAAGTGTGGGCTGCTTTCACTCTCCAGTTTGCCCTTGTAAAAATGAAAACTTTTTTTGAAGTTTTAGTGGAAGATCTTCAGGTTGTCATAAAACCAATGAAAATCCCTGAATAAATTTAATTGCAAATCTTTCTTGTAACTGTTCATTTCCAATATGATTCTGTTGTGTTTCCATCTGTAACTTTATTTTGGTGACTGCCATGTAATTTCTTGCTTTTAGCCCCCTCTCTCATTGAGCAATCAAACTCTCAGAGGTGCCAAACCCCACAACCCCTTCTCTGCTAAATCTAAGGAGGAGACTGCAAAAGCTAAAAATGTAACATTAAGGCTAAATACCCCAAACAGGTCCTGGTTTAAAAAAAAAAAAAAAAATTGAGTATCAGGAGTCATTCTGCCTTTAGTAGGATTTTTAATAGGAATTAGTAGCTTTTTAGTTACTTATTTGGACTTTGTACAGTACTTCAAAGACTGCCAAAAGTGTGGTTTGACTGTTCCCAAATGGTAGAAAAACATAATTAGGCTGGCTGATGCATTCCACGGGCTATTTTCCTTAATGATTCTTGCTTATGAATAGTTACCTTGAGAGGGCTATGTTTTTTGACAGCCTTCAGAGAAATATTGCAAAGAAGTCATTCAAAAACTGCTGTCTGACTGTGGTGCAGACTACAAGGATATGACATCTCTTCTGTGTTGTTTGTTATGAATATCTCAGCTTTCGCTAACTTATCCTGTTTTTCATGGCACAGGCAATTTTGATGTGGTCTTTGTCATCTGAAACAAAAGTATTGAATTGAATACAAAAGCTGTAGGGTAGCTGAAAAAACACCTTAGTGTCTCTGAAGCCCCAAGTGTCTGAACTGCTTTTGAAACTTCCTTCACACATTTGTCAGAATTTCTCTAGTGTTGTCTGTGATCATTCTAAAAATTCGGGTGCCATTATGCTTAAAAATCAGCCCTGCAAATGAAAGTGTCTGTAACTATTCTTTTGAGCAGTCCCATCAGAATTACAGCAATTCAGCTGAACTATGTATGCATGCAAGGTGAAGGCCAAACATGTTGCTCGCTTTGTTGAATGGTTGGGGTATTTTACAGACCTAGAAATGAACTCCAAAAGGCTACACCTTTGTTTATGATCTTGTCAGAGCTGCCTGAATGGCAGCATGGATGAAGAGAAAAACATGGTTAACAAAACAGAACACGCTTAACAAAGCAAGGCTAAAGAAGAAAAGGTAGATACCATTTCTTGTAACTTCCAGTAGATTCTTCCCAACATATGTTGAGAGAAAGTGATAAAAGCGAAGGATGAAATCCTAAAAAAATAGGAAGGAATGTCTAAGACTAAAGGCTTAGTCTCAGCGTAGAAATATGGACATCCCCAGACATCAGAATCTGAATGTGTATATTTAGTTCATTATGGAAATGATAATGCGTATAATTTGCATGTTCTGCTTTTCAGCTGAAAGAGTTGCTTTTAAATTTTCACAGTGAGGACTGCTTTTACTTAACACTAAGTAATCACTATGAAACGGAGTGCAATTAATGCTTATTTTCTTCAGTGGTCAGAATAGTTGAAAGGAGTCCTGCTTCCTAAGTTGTGCTGATCCACTTCCTTGGCCATCCTACCATGTGAAACTGAGTTAGTTTTGCTTTGTGCATGAAACAGTGACTAAAGTTATTTAAAATGGTGACTAATCAGTAGCTTCTTGCATAGGAACAGGTCTATATTTTGTTGCATGACTTTCTTAAAATATTCCACCAGCCTTTATTTCTTAAAGGCAGTGGTTGGCATCTGATAGACGAGAAAGAACATGCACAATCTTCCCTGCATCAGGAAGCCCAAAGAAGTTTCTCATTCCTTTCCCTCCTGTACCATGGAAGAGAAAGCCTATACTGAGATTTTCATGGTAAAAGGAGGAGATGGGTCTTCAGTGGATATGCCAGTATTTTCATCATTTGTTTTTCATTTTATTTTCATGGTATTTCTGCATTTTTTTGTAAACCGTCAAAGGAGGAAAATAGTTATGAAATAACTAGAAGAGAAAGAAAGAAAATGAGAATTAAAATAATAATATGCTAGGCTTGTCAGAATTGAACACCTGGAGCATACTTACCTCCCTCCTCTATGTCTGTGACATCAATGCTTTAAATCATTGTTGCTTTAAATTTCTTTTGAACTGTTATTCCTGAATTGGTTTCAGTAGCCCAGGTAAACTCTGACCCTTTGGTTCTGCCATGGAATACCCAGCACCCCTTACGCAGTATCCATCATCCTCTCTCCTGAATGCTGGAAAAAGCCATGCAGCAGGGCTACTTCTAGGGCCATGAAAAAGCATGCCTTGCTGCTTCATAGTGCCCTTGGCTTTTTCATGTTTTTGAAGGCTGCTTGTCAGATCCAGCTGGTTAATAGGCTAATGAGCATGTGAAGTGAAAGAATAATGAGAATGAGCAAGCTGCTTCTGCTGTGGCAAGAAAGAAGGAAATAAGACCCAAAGGAAGGCTGAGCTTCCTGCACTGGATTCATGCCTGATTTGGATTACATGTTTTACTTCAACAGTCCTGTAGATCAGGCTTAAGGTTCAGCAGGCTTGGTAGTTTCTAGTCCAGTAGAGTTCGAAGACAGAATGACATTTTTTGTTACAGAGGCTGAATGATCCATAGAGGATAGAATCACAGTTTTCCAGACATAAATCCTAAAAAAAAAAAACAAAACCTTTTTAATAATACATTTTTTACTGAATATGGTATATGGGTAAATTCAGATACCACTGAGCACAGAAGAAAGGCATCATACAAAGGTTTTTAACATTGTTTTGCATTGAGTGTTCCAATTGATCGGCATAAACAGCAAAAATAATAAAAAAAAAGATAAAGTAATATCAAATTTAGTGAATACTTAGGCTATTTAACCTACTTTGTTGATTGACTGAGAATTTTCTATTATAACCATATCTGTGATATGGCCCCTTCTTTCCTTCACTTAATATTATTTTGGAATATGGATTATGGTCATGCTTTGGATTGTCTAGTTGGAAATGTGTCCATAGAGGGAAATCATGCATGGTCTTTGCTCAGAAGTGCTGACAGCTTTCATGACCATCACTGCAACTCCGAAAAGGTCTTACAGAGGATTGGTTTTCCTTTCTCCCTCATTATCTGCTTCAAAATGTACTGTTTACACTGCAGCCTTTACCAACTCACTCTTCTATTTTGTTAAATTTTTAGCATTTAGGGATCCATTGAATTGTTTCATGTTGCTTAGCACTCTTTATATATTTTAAGTAACAGTTTTCTATTTTATTACAGAATTTTCTATTTATTATAGAATGGCTTGGATTGGAAGGAACCTCAAACATCATCTAGTTCCAACTTCCCTGCTGTTGGCAGGGTTGCCACCCACCAGCTCAGGCTGCCCAGGGCCCCATCCAACCTGACCTTGATCATCTTCAGGGATGAGGCATCCGCAACTTCTCTGGGCAACCTATGCCAGTGGCACACCACCCTCTGAGTAAAAAATTTCCTCCTAAGGATGTTTTACTGTACAGTTGTGCATAGCTAACCTTGACCAGTTACGCTCAGCAGATCAGGCCACCACCCAGACCAGTGTTGGCCATGCCTCTGTGGTCTGTAGCTGTTGGCATTCTGTAGTTGTTGGCCAACACAGGTTTCTGCTCTCGTTTATCTCTGAATTACCTACGTCTTGTTTAATCAGCACAACCAGGACTGGTACTTAAATTTTTAGTTTTTGTGAATTGCTTCAGGTTATCAGCACCATCTCTGTGTCATTCTGCAGAATACAGGCACCTGCAAGTAATTTTCTTTGCTAAAGAGAATATACTTAATGATTGAGCTGCAGAGGCTGTATTCACCATGACTAGAACTGTTAGCTAAACCAAAGTCCTTTGTGAAAAACTAGAGTAGAGCACCTATCTCTTTGGGAGAAAAGAGAAAGAAATAGCTGGGTCCTAGACGTAAGTGTAGTAAGTGCCACTACCGACCACACCCTGTTTCAGATTAACTTAATAAAGTGTAAAGGCTTGCCATTACTTAGAATTATTGGCATTTAAGAAGAGAGAAATTTTTAACTTTTGTATTAAAGGAGACTGTAACATGCTAAAATGGATGTTTTACTTAGATTTGGTTAAGTAATATGTATTTCATATGATTGCCAGGGGATTTCTCTCTAACTTCCTGTTGAGATTACATCTGACTGACAGAAATAAACAGTCTTACTGAAAGTTGCATAAACTTGGGCAGGCTTTAAAATAGACTCTGAGTGAACTGCCGGGCATGTTGGTAACAGAGCAGAAAGGTTTGCAAGAGCTTAAGAGCCTGCGTAGGTACTGGGGCAACCTCAAAGACTCCCTGCCTGCATTGAGCTCAGGGCTGCCTCACCTCTGAGCCTGCACAAGTACCTGCACTGCTAGCATAAAAATAGGATGTAGTCCTACAACATTACATGTTTTATGGTGGCATGGACATCACCTGAGCTTTCAGATAAAAATACGCTGTTATAAATGATTTATGTGAAAAGAAATGAGATAGTTTGAGGCCCTAGAAGAGGTTTCATGATCTTAATCTTTCATCCACTATTTCAAATCCTGAAAATGTCTTTTCTATCATGCTCATGAACATTTGTCTTCCAGCCTAAGAACTACTTTGGAGTTTTTTACTCCTGTTATATTTATATATTTGCAACTATTTTGCCATTCTGGATTTTAAAATCAGCATGCCATTCTCATTTAAGTTTCTGTAATGTTAAAACATGTGCTTTTAAGTATCTAATAAATTATGTCTAGCTTGGAGGGAGAAAGGTCAACTGATTAGGGGAATGATCCTTGTGAATATATGCTAAAATAGAATTCCTTCAGAGCTGAGAATCTGAAAGCCAAATCTGTTTTTTTCAGTGAACTTCTGGCATATTTGCGCATTTGTATGCAAAAGTTAAAATTCAGCTTAGATTGAAGAATATAGAAGCTATATATCAACAGACAACAATGGTACTAAGCTGAAGTAAATGATCTGCTAATTATGACAAAACAGAATGTTTCCATTTTACCCCTCTGGTGGTTGTTTTTTAGGTTGGTTATTTGTATTGAAAAATATTCATGGTTGAAGCAATTGCATATTGCTTGTAGATTTTGCGAACAAGATATGAAACTAGTTTCACTGCTAAGGAAAGAATATTAAAGTATTAATTCTACAACTTGTCATCACCCTTGTACACATTTGCAAATACAGTGGGAAGGAAGCACTAGTTTTCTGAGAATTTGCTCATATGTAGTGATCCCAAGAAAACAATTTTTATGGAATAGAATTATAGCCAATATTACATTCCAGCTCACTTTTTATATAGTTTTTGCCTGAAATGCTATTCCTGTGCTTTAGAGTATTTGCTAATATACTATGAATTATTACTGTGAACAACATTCACTAATATTTATTTCAGCTAATTATACCAGTGTACGATTGGTCTTCATTTTTAGCTCTTCCACTTCCAGTGTTCAGAGATGTACAAGGGATCTCATTCACATTGCAGAAAATCATTAGTTGTCCTCTGAAATTGGAGAGGACTCCTCTCTCTGCTGTACTCAGTGGAAATGTGAGGAAAGAAATCCAGTTATTGCTATAAATAATTTGGAAACCAAAATTGAAATAAGAGACTGAAATGGATAGAGTGAAATTGCGAATAAATGTGTAGCATTGTTGGCTTAGCCACTTCAGCTTGATGTTGTCTTCTTTTTTTTTTTTTTTTTGACATTGTGATCAAGAAATACTTTGTATAAAAAGCCTTGTATTTCTTCATGGGGAACTGGACCAAAGCCAGCAGAAGAAAGCACGTGGGAACTTGTAATACTTTTATTACCGACTTCACAGCTGTGGTTGTGCTGGAGATGGAAAGTTACATGAAAGCTAGTGTGTGATAACCTTGAATGTGCCCACGAGCTGCAATAAATAAGCATTTAATCAAACATGCCAGAGCAGGATGGAGTATCTTGTTAAAGTGGATTGTTGTCCTTGAAAAGGAGGTGCAGACCATTGAGCACCAAGATTAGGCTTCTGCAGCAAAAGTGGGACTGTCACAGCAGCATTCTCCAGCTTTCTTGGCCCCCTCCCACCTTCAGCAGCAGTGACAGCAGCTTCACTACTTGCACTGGTGCTTAGATACCTTTCGCCCTACTGTTGCATACTTCCTAGGCCACCTCAAACATAGTGGTGCATTTAGAGGAGATGGCTGTGGCTGGTTGTGTGCACAGTGTAGGCTGCCATTAGCTGCAAGGTGAGAGTGAACCAGCTGCCTTTGGGTGAGGGGTGGTATGAGAAGAATAGGACAGATATGAAGGGAAATACGTTTTCATAAAATACCCATCTGATGCTTCTGACAAAGGAGATCAAACCATCTCCTTAGATTTTTTTATTAGTCTGTTTTTGTTGCCAGCAACTCCCAAACTCTAGCAGTTTGGCTTTGGTATAATCAATGTTCAGCACACAGTGCAGCACCACTATGTGATGTAATTTAGGAGATCTTTTTGTGAACTCACTCCAGTTTTGTGGCAGAGGAGGGGTTTGGGATTTTGTGTTTTTTTTTTTCTTTTTGATGGCATGTAAATATTAATTCCTTGATTCCATTGCATTTCAGTCTCTTAACAGCGTGCTGTAGTATGTTTCTCTCTGATGTTGATCTGACTAAAGACAATTGCAGCAAAAATTGCAAAATATATAAATGATAGTTTTCATATTAGAGAAACTTGGATTAGTTAATATATAGTCTTTTTGCTATGCTGCAACAAATGAAAAAAAGTGTTTATTACTATATCTAGTGACTCAATGCAAGAAGTTCTTCATTAAAGCTATAATTTTTGTCTTGAAAAACAGCATGTGAGATGGCATTCTAGGGTTGGGCTTTGACAGTGCTGGTAACAACCTGTCATATGCTCTTAACATTACTTTATGAATCAGAATTCCCTCAGTAATCATTTTTCAGGTAAATCATATAATATGAAATTCAACAATTCTAGAGGAATCTACTGCTTTAAAAATAAATAAGGACTTATCTTGGTGACAGATGGAAACATAAATGCTGTGGAGAAACAAGCTATATGTGTGCTTAGTATTGCATTTGATTAGCAAACAGATACTTGGTTTAAAATTGTATATATTTATCTTATCTTTGATTTTTTTCTTAAAAAAAGAATTTGAGACGTTTCATGCTCTTCAAATGACCTCCTTTTGAAAAGTTCCTTTTTTTGCTCCTGGTTACTCTTTGTTAACTCAGTAGCTGAAGAAAAAGAAATTTCTTCTTTTCTGCTTAATATTCTCTTAAAAATTTAATGTGTTACATAGAACTGTATTTTGCTCAGAAATCTAAGGCACATTCTTGTAATGTTTATATACTCCTTGAGCTATTTATATTCGTAACTCTGGCTGCTTTTTGTGCTTTGTTTTGCTTGCATGAGTAAGAGTTGTGATGGATTCATTCACCCTAGATGATATTTATTCCTTTTACTTCATTACACATAATCCACCTGTGCTCGATCTTAAGTTTGGTGTATACTTTATACTCTACTAGAGGGCTTATCAGTGTCTCTGCAGGCAGCTCAATTTGAATTTTGAAACTGAAAATGAATGAATTTGTGCTGCTTCTTGAGCTTGTGCACAGAACTACTGTTGCATCTTCCTATTGGTGTGATAACTGGAGGGTATCATATTTTCAGGTTGTTGTTGATTTTGACTGAAGAGTTTATGATTTCATTCTGATCAGCAACTACTTTAGTATTGTTTTCTCTGCCCTCCTCTGCCTCTTTTCCGTTTAGAGAAAGTCTGAGATCTGTTGGCTAGGATAAAGACATTGGGAAGAAGAAAAGTAATTGGTAATTCTAATTTTAGATAGAGTCATGGTCCAGGCCCAACTGTCTGACTTACAAACAATGTTCATGTAAACCCATCATTTCATTATCCTCTAAGATAAATGTTAACATGCTCTCGACTTACAAGTCAAGTGGATAGTTACAAAACTGCTGAACAATACTGAAATGTATTGTTAGTACTCTTGAATTTCTTAAACTTCTTTGTGAGGCATGTATGAGATCACAAGAACAGTGGGTTTTGAATATGAAGTCAAATTCAACTTATGAATGCATTTACTTTGTAACTTCATCAGTATACCCTGATACATTCAAGATAACCAGCAGTAAAACATTTTAGGGATGTTATATTGTAAAACATATAACAGAGAAGTACTGCTTCAAGAAAGGAATAATTAATCAAAACAGTACATACAATTTCTTAGTATGATGATTTTCTCTAAGCTAATTGCATGCAAAGTATGACTTAATTGGATTCAAAAGACATTTGTTCTTTGCCCTGACCTTTATATCTATGCTGTACTGTCCTTATTAAGAATGGTGGCTGTGTTGTTGTTTTGTTGTTGTTGTTTTTAAGGCCAAGAAAATGCTACTACATTGTCCTGCTCTTTTACTCCATAAGTAAGGCTACAAAGGGAGCAGTAGAAACCAAGTCTTGTTCTTGAGGCCTTGATGGTGTGTTTTGGTTTTGGGGTGTTTTTTTTTTTCATTTTGTTGTTCTCTGTTTGGTTGTGGCCCAAGTGTGTCTAAATTTGTAACTAGTTGTCTAGAACATAAGTTTTTGTCCCTGACATATGGGAATACTGATACTTTTTTACTCTGAGGGACTTCCTAGTGCTTATGAAGGAGCTTCCCAGTCAGTGTGTACTAAACTAGGGAGGAATGTGTCTGCTAGAGAACATTTTCTTTCTTTGCTTTAACATTTGCAATCTGATAACAAAGCCAAAGGAATAATCTTCTGCACACAGTTTGCTCAACACTGGTCCTCGCTGGGCAGTTGTCGGTCAAATGGTGACATCTCATTTGTGTCAACCTCTTCTATTGTCAGTGCAAGAGAAAACTCTTGCTCCTCATGTGAACAAGAGGATGTCTTTCTTCCAGTAGAAAATTTGAGAAGGTGAAAGAACATGGCATAAAGCAGAAAATTTTCTTAAGTCCTTTATGTTGTTTTTTATTTTTCTGAACATTTTTACTGAAGAAAGAAAATGCCCTTATTTGGTAGATATTAGTTTATTGGTGGTTTTTTTGTCTACAAGAAAAGCTCCACAGGTACTTAAAATGTCATATGCTACACTTACTTCTTAAAAGGTAGGCTAAGGAAGGAGAGTCACATCTTATCCTTTATCCCCCAGACCTTTGTATAATGTCACTGTTTCCCCACTCTTTCTTATTGCGGCAATAACGTGATTTTTTTATATGATTGGAGGGACTCCAAGATGGAAAATCAAATTGTTCTTTTCAGAACTCTGCTTTTTTTTTTTTTCTTACTTAAGAACATTAAGATAATGAAGTAAGAAAAAGTCTGCTTTGGTCAGAATAATTACAAATATCATTTGTGTGTATCTCTCAACCCTAAACTCATTGTACTTGCACTGTAAATACCAGTAAAGAGCTTTTCAGTTATTTCTTTCTGTACTTGTTTGACTGCAGCTGGTTATAGACCTATTTCTTCTCTATTAGTCATGCAATGACACTGAAAATAAATCAGTGTTAAAACTTAGAGCACTCTGATGTCAAACATTAACTTTCAGGAAAATAACATGCACAGAGTGAAAACTGTATGGGAGATAACGTATTAACCAACAATCTTCTCTGTTTTGGTTTTTTTTCACCTCTTCGAAATTATACTGTTTGAATTCATTTTTTCCTCAGTTTTTCAAGTTCTGTAGAAAAACATAGGGCTATACCTTTTAAAAATACAATTTAATACCATAGGGTTTTGAATGGAACATGGTCCCGTAACAGTGCAAAATTTGTTATTTGGGGGTTTTTTTGCTATGTCTAAAATTAACATGTTAAATTGTAACAACAGAAGTGCTTTATCATTTTTGAGTGAGGAAAAGCCCTATTTTTTTTTTATCTTTTATGCTTATGCATTTTCTTTAATGAGCCTCATTTAAGTGTTTTGATTACACAGGATAATTGTATACTTTAGGGAAAAGACCAGAATGAAAAGGAAGAACTAATGCCACCACTTACAACTTCTGAATCCTATTAGGAGATGTTGCAGCATTAGTTACCCCCTAAGTTGACACGGGTAGGTATGAAGGCTGCTCCGAAAGTAATGCCTGCTATTTTATTATGTTGGCCCACGATATCAGAGGCAGATGTTCGTGATACAGAGTAGAGGTTGAACCTTCCTACTGGTATTGCATTACATTTTATTACCAGGCAACAGATGGCAGCAGAGGGCCAGTCTGACAAAATGGCATCTGACGTGGAAATGTGTATGAAGCAGAGATGTGTCATTGAATTCCTCCATGCATGTGCTCCTTGTGCTCTTTGTATCTCTTGTAGTTTCCATGGAAATAAATAGGAAGCATTAATTTCAGAGCAACCTATGTATATGTTATTTGTGTTTAAATTGTTAACTGTGCCTTCTTTATAAGACAAGAGAAAGGAAATTGTCCCCTTCTTACAAAACTGTTACTTTTATACATATTGCTTTTGTAGAGGTTTTTATCACAAAATTGTGCTGTAGCACCTGAGGGATGACATGGTACTTCCTGTTGCTTTTCCTTTCCCAAATAACTGCAAGCTCTTCAACTAAAACTTCAATGTGATAGGATTGCTGTCATCTACTACAGAGGTTAATGCTGAGATAGACTTTGCAGGGGAAAGGCAGGATTTCAGCAATGACACCAATTAGTTATTTGCATCCATCCTTTACACAGACAGAGCATAGCACATACATGAGCTGCCAAATTTTCTCATTGATCTCTGTTAGGTCAGCTTTCCCTTCAAACCCCCACTATTAATAAATAGTTCATGTTTAGTCACCCAGTAAAGAAGTTATTCTTGTCAGGCACATCTCCTATTTGGAAAACTGCCATAATTACAAACACTTGCTTGTCTTCTAGTGCTTGAAAGAAAGCCAGAGTTAGAACTGCTTTTAATTAGACAAAGACTGCTGTGATTACTTGATATTTTGCCTAACGTATCCACTGCAGATTTCTTTTTTAAAGTAGTAGATTTCTCCTTTAGAGGGAAAGGAGAGAACTTAGTAATCACTGTGTCTTTCATAATTTATCTGTGTAGAGTAGCAATCTGTCTTTACCTCTAAGCATTTAATTTAGGATTGTATTTGGTTCTGCCTGTGACTGATTAGTATTATGTCTTGACTGAACTTAAAAATAAAAAAATAAAACCCTACAACTTTGTAAATAGTAACTGTTTCTTTAATAAGAGTAGGACTGAAGAATCATGCTGGAACTATTAGGTAGGTTTGGCTGTGTATGCCAAGATGAATGGCACTTCCCTTCGTTACAGAAGTGTTTGTTGTTTGTCCTGCTCTTAGTCACACAGAACATTGGATTGAAATTTTCGATGTTAGATGTTCTTTTTTTTATTATTATTATTTCACTGTCTTTTCTAGTGGAAAAGTCAGCAAAAAGATTTTAGAAATTTGTGAAGAAAGATAACTAAGGAATGTATTTTTTGTCTGGATCACAAATACAAAAGCAATATGATGTCCCTGGGCTTTCAACAGAGGTCTTGGCTCTTTGCAAGGGATTACCATTAAGGGAGTAGCTGTTTCTATTCTGGTGAGAATCTTGTCTGCAGAGACTTACTGAGAATTCAATGTCTGATCTCCTATAGATTCTGCCTACACTAGCACATTGCTGACCAGTGCTGCAGGGAGTCAAGAAGATCTTTTTTGCTGTCATTCTCGACTGCTAACAGCAGTTTGCATCTACACAGTGGAACGGTGTAGGACACGTATGTCCCTGTGTTCTTCGTTGTCTGGCAGTTTCCTGGCATCGTGGGAAGGAATTCAAAAGAAGAAAAAGAGATGAACCTGACAATTGGAAAGAAAAAAAAAAGGGAAGCTGTAGGTCTGTATGAGGAACTGAAGAACTGAGACTGAAGGTCAGTTAAATAGTGCATAGGATGAATGAGATCAACCAGTACAGAGGACCTAAGAACAGGGACTGGAAATATCTGGGCAAGAGACAAGGCAAGTGGAGTCTGAGAGATCAAAAAGGTTAGAAGCTGGGGCAGACAACAAATGCGCAACTAGAAGGGGGAAACCTGTGGGATGACTGTGGGCATGAAGACTCAAATATCTGTCAAATGAGGAGAAGCTGAGAGAGATGGTACCGATCTGCTTATAGAAGAGAACGGTTCTCCGTGTTTATGAGTCGGAGGGAGTAAGGAAGATGTAGTTAGACTCTCTTTGATAATATACAGTCAAAGCAGAAGTGGCAGTGGGCACAAACTGCAACACAACTTGCAGTTATAAGTAAAATCAGAAACTTTTATTGTGAAGGTGATTGAACACTGGATTGAGTTACCCAGAGAGGCTGTGATCTGCTCCTTTGGAGATGCCCAGCACCTGATTGAACAGAGCCCTGAGCAACCTGTGCTGGTTGACCACACTTGGAGCTGGAAGGTACGTCTAGACAATCTCAAGTTGCCATCAGATCTCAGCCATTCTGCGATTCTGTGACTTGGGCAGACTGGAAAATAAGCACAGTGATGAGAAGCCTGGAGTCAAAACAAAAGAGTCTATCTGAAAGAACTAAAACTGGCAACAGGAGTGAAGTCAGGTTAAAATTTGATGTGGGTCATGGACAGCCTAAAGGATAGAGAAGAAAGGATCAGATTTAGAGAAAACTGAGAAGTGAGCCTGAAACATAGTCCAAGATCATTATGTGTCACTATATTTTAAATGGCAACATAAAGCTACAAAACTTGTGACAATGAAGTGTGTCATCATGTCAAAGTGATGGTTCATGCATCTACACAAGGTCATCAATCCCTCTCTATCACCCCTTCACCTCAAAGACTCACATGTCACTGCTGGAGAACTGATGGCTCAAAGCTATTGATGATTCTGGAGGATCTCTCTTCATAGCACAAATTGTAATGGAAAAAATGTTGTACACAGGTGTCGAAGCTAAGCTTTTTTGTTTGTTAGATAATGCCTGATTTTAGCAATCTCTTATTTGTTCACCTTCAGGGTTGTATTAGGTTTACATGGCAAGGTTTAAACAGAGGGAGTCTCTGTTGGCCTCTGAGAGCAGAGCTTAGCACTGCCCCATGCCAGATAGGAGCCATCTCCAGCTGCCCCAAAAGGGACCTGCCACTGCCAGATTTGAGCTATGAGTGATGCTGGGTGTGCTTCTTGAGAGAGCAGATTGAAGAAATGGAAAAACGGCTGCACAACAGCAGCTGGGAGAGAGAAATGTGAGAGAAAGCCTTATGGTTCCCAAGGTCAGTGCAGAAGGAGGGCAGGAGGTGCTCCAGGCTGGGGCAGTTGTTCCCTGCAGCCCAGGAGAGGCCCATGGTGGAGCACGTTGTCCTCCTGCAGTGCATGGGCGCCATGCGGAGCAGATCTGCATGTGCAAATCTCCACATGCAGCTATGAAGGAGCCCTCAGCACAGCAGCAGATGAGGCTTGAAGGAGGCGCAGCCCATGGAGAGCCCCCACAGGAGCAGGACCTGGGCAAGAGCTGCAGCCCTTAGTGGGGCAGGAGGGTTGGGGGAGCTGCTGCCTGCGGGGAGTTGTGCTGGAGCAGTCCTCTTCTAAAGGATGGGCCCCATGGTATGGAGTCATGCTGGAGCAGTGCTTGAAGAGCTGCAGCCTGTGGGAAGCTCATGCGGGGTTAGTTCAGGAAGGACAGCATCCTGTGGGAGGGACCCCATGATGACAAACGACTTCTGGTCTGATTGCAGCCCCTATTTCCCTATGCTGGTCAGGGGAGAAGACAGAAGGGGGTAAATGAGGGGGTCTTTTTATTTTGCTTTTAGTTCTCACTGTGCTAGTCTGTTATCAGTAGGCAGGAAACTACATTAATCTCCCAAGCTCTGTCTGTTTTGCCCACAGGAGTGATCTCCCTGTCTTTATCTCAACCATTTCATCGTATTTTCTCCCCTTGTTCTTGTGAGCAGGGAGTGAGAGAGGAGCATGGTGGTGCTTAGCTGCCCTTTCGTGTGAAAGCACCACAAGGGTGTGCTCCAAGATAATTGTCTTGTTAGCAGTAATCTTTAGCTCATTCATGGAAGAAGATTGTGCTCTGGGGTGTCTAGCAAAGAGTCAGTTATTTAGTAAAGGGATCTCCTGGTAGTAGGACCCTTACTGTATTTGTCAGCAAACAAGGCATAAGACTTGAGGAACAGAAATATTGCCGTTTTTATAAATGAAATGGAGCTCTGCTGTCAAAAAAAAAAAAAAAAAAAAAAGATTTTCAATGGATTTTCATGGCCAGGTTGGATGGGGCCCTGGGCAACCATACTGAGTGCCTGATTTAGTGGTTGGCAACTCTGCCCATGGCAAGGGGGATCAGAACTTGATGATCATAAAGGTCTCTTCCAACCCAAGCTATTCTGTGATTTTATGAGTCTTCGGAAATGTTGGTGTGATTCTAAATAGGCCTTTCTTAAACCAGATATTTCAAAAGAGGTCATTAATAGATTTTAATTTGGGCCCCTGCCATGTTCTAGGGAATGACCTGTAGAAGTGCTCATTTTTCTCTACTACAACTGTTCTCAGTGGGAACTTTACATTTTCTTTATGGAAAACCGTGAAATATATAGTAGTAGCACTGCTGTATTTGCAATGGCCAATGGTGTAGGTAGGTAGTTTTATGGGGAAAAATGATAAAATGTATTAGGCCCAGTGGTCTACCTGAAGAAAAGCAAGCAAGACTTACAGATTGCACACCCTTCCTCAGAATGAAGAGCTGTCTGCAGAACAGCCCAGGCAGATCTGGGGGCCCTGAGGGAGAGAGCCTGAAATACTTGTGCATACAGAGACTTGGGCAGCAGGACTGAGGAATGGGAAGAGGCATGTTCTGGGAAAAAACAAGCTCTCGACTTAGAAAATTAATAATGTTGCTGTAGCATTTTAAATACACTTGATATGGTTAGTTGCATACCTGCATGGCATGCAAATGTGAAAATAATGCATGGTTATCTGCTTTGGCATATGGAAGGAAATAATAGGAAATAAGAAGTTTAGCATCAAATTCTTCTGCTAATTACTAAGATGTCTAAGAGAGAATGTGGTTCAGTTCTAAACCTGATAACTTAAGCCTGAATTCATCTACACTTTTATTGTCTTTAACGATGCGAGAAATTCCTGTGGTGATGGGTAATGAAAACTTGTCTGCTTTTCCTTGAGCTAGTTCAGTGTATTGTAAGTGCATTTAAAAGGATTCTTTGACTGTCCATTGGCACACTGAGTTTTCCCGATTTCTCTAGTGAATCTCTAGTTTCAGGCTAGTTTTCTCTTTTTCAGGCTGTTGCCTTTTTCTCTCTCCCAGCTGCCTCTGAGCATTCAGTTCTTGGCAGAGTGCCCATCAGTGCTTGTTCTCACCAAATTCAATTCACATGCTTTTAAAGTGACACTTGCTTGAGAAAAAAGGAAAAACTAGTATCAAAATAAATTGTAAGATCAATACAGGCATAGCTGGAATGTTAGATTTTGAGCTCACAGCTCTTTGTGATGTATTTGTGATACCCAGTGAAATCCTCTTAATTTTTTAAATCCGTGCTGAAAAATCACAGTGTGTGGCTTCAATTTATTTCTCTTCATTTCTTCAGAGGAAGTTTGATGTTTGAGCAAATTGTCATCTGAGCAATGGGAAGAGACAGTTTTGGTCTAGGGCTTTGTCTGTGTAGTCAGGCATCCTTTTACCATATTTTAAGCTACTTGCTGACCTCTTTATTATTTGCAATATTTGAGTTTATTGTAATTGTTTAAAATAAAGTGTGCTTAATCTTTTCCTGGTTTGTATGGAGACATTACTTGCATCTCTAAAGATGTTTTTGAGGGTATCGGAGGTCTGTGTGATGTGCATGGAAAGAATGGATCTGAATATGTAGGTAGTGCTGAGCCCTGCTTGGCTGCCCAGAGGGAGCCCCCACAACACACTGCAGTGACCACTGCTAGCTTTATCATGACTTTTTTCAAAGACAGACACCTCTCTCCCGGCTTTTTCTAGTCCCTGGGTGGGCATTTTAATTGATCTTTGGCTCCAACCTTGTGTGCTGCCTTTCTGTCTGGAAAGTGCAGTGGTTTCTTGCCGCTGTTTCCCAGGGGAAGTGGGGAAATTTGAGTCTCCATTAGGTGGGTGACATCTCCTTCACTTCTATTCTCTTGCCTTTTCAAGCAAAATTGTACTTGCAGCTCTGATCTAAACAGGGTTCCATTTTTTGTCACCCACTTACGAGTACTGTGGACAATAGAGTAATTTTCTGCAGTCTTTATCTAAAAGATTCTATATATATTATTCAACAGCCAGGGAAAATGCAAGGTATCTGGAAATTAGGCAAAGTAGATTTCTATGAATTTATTTCTTTGGGAATTGAATTGTTATTAAAAAAAAAAAAAACTTTTATGTTAGGACAACATTTCAACTTGTATCCTGCATAAGGCTGCTGCTGATTTTCTGCAAGTTGAATTTGCGTTTGTCACACTAAAAAGGCTGACATTTGCCTGATAGCCAGAGCTGCTCTCTTCCAGGGTTGAGATACATTTGAGCTGCGCTGTCCCGATGTTTTTTGGGCTTCTGTGCAGCTGCGTGTGGCATATAACCTGCACTGGAATATAACCACTACACTGGGTTGGAAATGTCCCAGCTATTTGAATGTGATCACAGTGTGAGTTCTGGTGAGTTCAACTGTGAGCTCTGGTTTAATATTCAAGCAGCAGTGGAAATTTTTAGGTAAGTTTAGGAAAGGTCAGCAGTTTTAAGCAGTGTGGAATTTAACCAGCTGTGAGGATGGAGAGATAAGATGGGGCCCACTTTACAATTTGTACCAATTTATAAAGTGATTTCTCTGAGATAACAGGTATTCTCACATGTGTGAACTTGAATTTGTTTTTTACCTATTATTAGTTTCAATGATTTACTGATACAAAAGATTTTAAGTTTCCCTTAATTCAAGCTCATTTTTTTCCTTAAAAATAGAATGAAATGAGAATACGTTTGTATGTATCTGTTAAAATAGTGGTTCAAATGTGCAAGTGATAAGAACCTGGCCTAAATTTTGATTTTTCTTTAATTTTTCCTTTTCTTTCATTTGTAACTTGGAGACCCTTTTTCCTGCAGTGCAGGATTAGCAGCAGTGCTTTGGTTTGTATTGTAATAGCTCTGCATTTGTAGTAGAAAGTCAGAGAGGTAGTCTCAGAGATGCTGAAATTTGCATCAGAAGTTTCAGAGTAATTTAGGTTGCATACCTCTAAAATATGCGAGCACAGCACCGTTTCTTCCTGTCCTGTTAGTAAAGCAATTTTCAGGAATATTGTACTACATGTTCTAGTGAATTGTTTAATTTTCCCCATTTTACTTTTCCTAGGCTGACTGTAGTTGAACACACTTCTCTAGCAACAAGGTGACTGCAATTAGGGTCAGAGTAGGGAGCCATGAAGGGTGTCTGGAAAACAGTGTGGTTGTGGATCTACTGTCTTCATGCCCATCTCTGCTTTGGTTGTGACCCAAGGCTGAGAGCATGCATTGCGTCCACCAGGGGAATGCTGACTTATCTCCAGCCACTTCCTTCTTAGGCAAAAGGAGATGAGTCGTGGCCTGCTTTTCTTTTCTACCACCTTCCTCATGCATTCAGTGCCAAAGGGATGAGGCAAGAGGTAGAAGGGACCTAGTTTGGGCTGGGATGCGTCTGTCAAGTCAGAATAGTATAGAAGACCTAGTGTCATGGTTCTGTGATTTTTGTTGTCAGTATTCCACATCATAACATCATGTAAAGCACTGGCAGTTAACGAGATAATTCCCGGTTACTGCAAACTGCCTTTTTTGGTGTTTGGGTTATCTGAGGGGGAGGAGAGCTGCGCGCCCCAGTGGGCTTTGCGTCTGGAGGGGGTGGTGAAGCTGCCTGGCAGACCCAGAGTGCCTTCCGTTTTTCCTCCCCGGCGGCGAAGCACGTAGTCCTCCTGCAGCTTACAGTGTGAGAATCTCAGTTTGTAAACTCTCTCTGTTCTGATTTACTGGCCTCAATTTCGATATATTTAGTAAAATTAGTCATTTCTCCTCAGATTGGTGCCGCTGTTTTGTTTTAGATCTGTCTACGAGTTCCCTACCTTTCCCCTTTTCCCTTTGTTTTCCCCAGGGGCTGGGTCCACCGGTTCTGGGCCGCATTACCCACCAGCCTAGTCCGGGCAAGCCCCTACCCACCAGCAGTTTTTGTTTCCCTTCTTTTTTTCTTGTCCCAGCCCTGTGGGACTGTGGCCCTGTGGTCCCCCCTGTCACGGACACAGATCGTTAGATAAAGCCGTGATACCCAGAGGGTGGAGTTCTGATCTCATCCATGATCCCGTCCACTACTTTATCCCTTCCTGAAATCTTAAATGTTCTTCTCGTGACTCAGTGTCACATCCCAAGAACTTGTCCTCTCACTGCCACATAACTGAATTTTGCTGTCACCAACAGTGAGGGCAATGCAAGTTGTGTCCTCTCTTATCCTTGGAGAAGTGAGGAATTCAATTTGTGCCAGCAGTTCTGCAAGATGTTAAAGTAACCTCAGCTGAGCAGCACGGGAGAAGATAAAGAGAGCTCAGTACCAAAGCTGCAATATGATTAGTAACCTATGGATGTACCACGGAACTTCCTGCATGGATTCCTTCATTGTTCAGAAAAAGCAACCATTAACCTGAAACACACTTGAGAAGTCTTCTTAATTCTGATTTTCTCTCCCTGTCCCAACCCATCAGCATCCTCCCTTATCTCTGTGTTTCCAAATGAGCTTTCCCATTGCTGTGGAGCAGCACCCATGCTACTGCTGGCAACTCCCTGCCTGTCCATGGGTGGCTCCCAGTACATGGAGGCAGGTGGTGAGTGCTAAATGCCATCTTGTTTCAGCAAGCCACTGCACACCCCGGCCTTGTACAGAGCCACGGTGTTTCTGGGGACACATGGTAGTGCCTTCGTTCTGCCTGAGTGCCAGGACAGCGTTTGTGGAAGCTATTAAAAAGTTTGTGGATGTCAAGTAAATGTATATGATTAAATAAATGATTCAACTAGTGTAATTAACAGATGGTGGGAACAATTATATATTCATATTTCAGGCCAACAACATTTGGTAGATATAATTACTTTACAGGTGTTAACTGCCCTTGTATCATGAAATGAGATGTCCCTAAGCACTAGAGGGACTCTGCAAAGTGACTCGTGGTTATAAACATACAAGGAGGTTAACAGCTCTCCCTTTGCATGTGGTGCTGGAAAAATAAATGCAGCTCCATGCTCGATCTGATACCAAATCCAGGAAAGTCAAGTGAAAGAGATGAGCAGGTGTTACATAATCTCTACAGTGATTTCTGGAAAAAGCCACCGAACATTACGTGTTTAAAATTCGCTTTGACGTTTGAGAGATGCAAAGTCCAAATAGGCAGTCGCTCAGGGAGAAAGAGACAGCTGGTATGAAGAATTCCTTTGATTTTATTTTATTTTTTCAAAATTAATCTTTTTCATATGTATAAGAGTAAATTGAATGTAATTTGGATTAGATTCCAGTACAGATTGTGATGACTTGTGGCCAGAAGAGAAAAAAATGAATAAATAAATTGTAAGTTTATGCTTATTTTGTAACTACTTTTTTTTTAATAGAACCAAAATGTATTAAATCACTGTGAGTTTTACGTAATAACATTTGCTAAGGGTAAGTTGCTTATAGAGAACACTCAGAGGAGCAACAAACTGTCTTTTTTTGAAGGTTCTTTGTTTTATGCCTTACATTTAGCATTTGTCTTCAACAAAAAGAACCCATGAAAAATCAAATACTTTTCACTGGCATATAAATAAGAAGTTAGTAAAATCTTGCTGTTTACACAGATGAAGGGGACAAGATATAGATTGAGAGCAAGGGTTGATTCTTAGTGGAGTGTGGGAACTTTTGGCTCTGATATAAACTGAAGTAGATGAGAATGGAAAATCTTAATGTCTGTATACACCACTAGTTGAACACCGTAGCACAGGCTGTATGTATTTGTGTGGTATAAAAGCCTGCTCTGCTGCTGACAAGTGGCAGGCTGGGGTGGTGTGCAGCATTTCATGTTGTTGGTTCACTCTGTGCTGGAAGCAGTGTGGGTTGCATGACCAGAGTTGCTCCCGTCCATCTCAATGGGCTCTTGAATCCCAAGACCTGGAGGCTGAAGAAGCCTTCCTGGTCATTAAAATGTTTATCTTTTTCATAAGGTTTCCTGTAGTAAAACTGTCACGTGAATTATTCTTGTTATGCAAAATCGCAGCAAATGGCAAAAGGTCAACAATAGCTGTCAAGATTATCGCTGAATAATAGTAGCAGTTTCCTGGTGTTTCAAATGTGAAGGTTTCTATTTAGTATTAGTTCCTATGGAGTTGCTGCTGTGAAGTAAATACCAAATGCAAAACACATGCTATAAGCAAGGAATGTACCAGGCTGTGGTTTATTTTTTTCATTTTGTGGGTTTGTTGCTCTTGTGAACTCAATCATTTTGAATCTCTCTATTGCCACAACAGCTGTTTCATCTCTTCTATCTCTGATTATCTCTGACAGTTTTGAAATATCTGAACATGTGAGAGGATTATATCTTAATTTCTTTCTTTTACACCCTGAAATAATTATTTTTAAATTCATTTTTACTCTGGCTAACAAACAGAAAAATGTAGCATTTCAGCAAAAAAGCATTGTGTACTGAAGTAGCTTTATAATGTGACATGCTCCAAAAGTGAAAGGCTATCCTGAGCATACAGAATTGGATCTCTTTTAAACAGTTTTGACAAATACCGTTTGACTCACCTATCATGCATTAGAGGCAAACAGAGTTGTTGATGGTGCACTGTTTTCTTGCAGTAATGCCACAATAAAATAATGCTGAGGAGCCAGTATGATTGAGGGAAGAGGAAAGAATTGCTTCTGTACTATAAAGCCTGAAAGTGTAGGGCAATAGGAAATAGAAGGAAATAATTGAAGAAATTGGAACAAAATATGCTAAATGCATTTCATGTTCCAGCAAGAAACAAAAACATGCAATTTTTTTCTGTTTAGTATGAAACTAAATGTTTGCATTGCTTCTTTTTAATTATTTGTTCGTTTGTTCATCATGCGTGATAATACAACTGTTGAGGTTGGCTACTTCATAATGTGGTGGGTACACAGTTAAACTAATTAAAGCTTGGTTTAAGCAACTCGGATTGCTTTCTAAATTAGTACTAAGGGAAAATTGTTTCCTGTTGTTACAGCATTAAGTGGGTCTACTGAACCCACTTTCAGGGCTAGGAAGCGCTTACTGTGTATCCTGAACCAGAATGTTAGTCTTATATGGTTTGTAGTTTTACTTGTTACGTAATTCCACTAGTTATTAAAGTAAACGACATTGAAAACCTGAAAGTTCCAGCTTGCACTGTCTCTAGGACAGCAATACAAACTTCTGACATGGTTTTCTTAGCTTTTTTAATGAAATCATTGTAATGTTTCTTAGGGAGTAAATGTAGAGTATGCCGCTGTGGATGTGTGTGTTGGGACTCTGATTGCAAACAGAATATACATCATCTGAAAAGATGTCAGCTATTGTTTCCAGAAAGATTACTTTCAGTCCAAAGTAGCATTTTTCCTTCTGCTGCTTTGTGGTTATTGGGCTGGCATTCAGAGACAGAAATGGCTCACACAATTCAACCTGCTTTAGAAACACAGTATCAGGACTTTAGTAGTGATTTATTAGTTCTGGCTCTATTCCAGGGAATTAATGAATATTCTGGGAAGATTATTTAACATGAGTTAATACGTCTATGCTGTACTCTGTACTCTAACGAAATTTTTTAATCCACTTTCACTAGCAAAAAAAAATCTTTAGATTTTTCCTATCAACATTCCTATAAAGCATTACTTTACTTCCACCTCCACCAGAACATTTTGCAAAGTATTATTTTGTTCTGCATGTTCAGGGAAAAAAAATATGAAGTGATTTCAATGTTTTCCTTGTATTCGCAGTTACCCTGTGGGTAGTACACCTGTGAAGGAAGCTAACTCAATATTTGTACACAAAACTGGTGTTTGATATTGCTAATGACACATACAAGAATGTGTCAGAGGAGGCTTTCCAGGAAATTTGGTTACTATGACATGAGACATGATATCTGTTAAGCAGCTGAAAGATGCAGATGGAAATGCAGACCTCATCCTTCAAATGGCAAGAAGTTGATTCTGAAATGTGATAATTAATAAGTGTTCAGTACACATACTGACTGCTGGAGAAGGTGGATAAGCAGGTTGGCTGAATTTACATCTGGAATAATTGCTTCATTTAGTAGAGTAAAAACACTCAGAGGAATTCTAAAAGCTGCTTTTTAAAGGTTAGCTGGTTATCAGTGCATCAACAAATGACGTCCAGAGAGGAGGGTTGAGACGTAAAACACAAAGAGTAGTTTCAAGTATTTGTATACTGTCTTACAAGTTACATTTATGGCTAATTCATATGTTTTTCCCTGAAAGAAAGTTTGTAGCGTGCCGTTACTACATATTTTGTCGTGCCTTCCTGGACATCAGCTCCCAGTGTAGAAGAGAGTGAAAACTTGGGGAATTCCTTCACTGTGTTAATTCAGACTGTGAAATTTCCTCTGTTGGAATTCTGTTTTGTTTAAGGCTTAATTAGTTCAGCATCTAAAATCTTGATTAAATATATATATATTTAAATTGGAGAGGTTGTTCATTGATAATACTCATTTTCAGGACGAAAGGAGAGTGGATAAGGAGGCGGCAATCCACTGGTTTTTTTGTGCGACTTAAGCCAGAGACAACCTGTACCTCAGCTGTTTCCTCTCTGCTGGCTTGTCTCATTTTGGTGTGCAAAGTAGGTGGGCAGAGGGGCATGGGACAATGCTGTTCCAATTGCAAATATGGAAAGTGTTGTGTCCCATCTGTTTTTGTCCATCTGAGTCAAGAACTCTCCTAAGATGCCCCATTTGGGCTGAAGCCGGGAAATATAAGGTAGGCAGGAGAGGCCCAGGCACCAATGAAAAGAAGGTGGTGGAAAATTTTGAGTACATTAATCCTGACTTTTAAAATGCTTTTCTGATTGTTCTGAAGAATATAAACATATTTTGTGACATTTTTATGTCCACAGTGAGTGCCTCAGTTCTATATCTTTTGTTTGCAATTAATAAAATGCAAAATACTTCAGATTTTTTGCCTTGGTCTGGCAACCAAGCATCTGAAATTGCTATATTTGTATCTGGCGTTGCTGACAATTTTCTTAGATCAAGTCAAGAACTGGAAAATGTTTTTCCAGAGCCTTTAACATGGAATGTTTCTGGGATGAGGATTAAGGGAGCCAGATGGGACAGAGGGAGAGGTACGTTTAAGGAGTAAGCAGGGTGTGCAGGGTCTGCCCAAGACCACTACAAGTCATAGGATACTTCCAGAAAGACTGGGCAGTTTTTGTTCTGTGACATGCAAAGAATGGAGAAAGGGTACTCTGAATGAAAACCTGCTGGTTTTACCCAGATTGCTTTTAAATGCTTGCCTAGCTCTAATTACTTCCTGCTTTAATTTTTCTGTAGAGCTAATTTCTGAACAAAGTTGTCTGATTCTCACAAGGGAGTGGAGTTTATGAAGGTGCACTTTGAGGCTCAGCCTAAGTCTGAAAAGGCACAGTAGTCCTTCTTAAGTTAACTCCATGTCTGGACAGGAGTTAGTCATCCATCTCAGGAATATGTTGGAAAAACAAGCAAATAGGATTAAAATCCTCCTTTTGTATAGACTCACAGCAGTAACATTTAAATTTTAAATGCATTTTTCTCTTCTAAAGGCTGTTATGTTGATAATGCCAGAAGACAGTATTTTGGAAAGGAAAAAAATCTAAGCTAGTGTAGAGTAGCAAAAGGAGAAGATTAACTGAACCCATCTGCTTTTATTCTAGTTGTTTTGATACTTGTTTGGATATTTGAGTTATTTGGTTCTGAAAACACTAAAGAAAAACAAGTAAAACTGCCAGTGGAATCCTAGTGGTACGTTTTCCTGATCAAAAACTGCAGGAGTATTTTAAATGGACAAGGGGATTAGGTTTCAGAGAGGTGTCTTTATGTTTGGCCTCTGATTCTAATTTGAGTTGTCCTTGGGGAAGCTTCAGTGACTTTCAGTAAGACACTAGTCTTTAAGAAAAAAAAAATGTATGATTGTTTTTTGCAGTCAAGCATGACTTCTTTTTTGTGGTGTTTATGTAGGGAGACAGCGTGACCCACTTTCCTGCTGCACTGGCATTCTTTTCTTGTTTTATTTTTCTCTGCAGTTGATAATATGACATAATTCTGGTATTTAAAATCACACAGATCTGTATATGCATATTTTTTTGGGTGATGAGCAAAATATACTTGTGAAGGTATTTGCAGATAAGATTTGTGGCCTTTCCCTTTAGCCTGTTGTGTTTAACTGAAACTTTTAACATCATAATATTGTGATTGCATTTTGAGCTGTGAAGTGAGAATCTGCAGAGACAAGATAGCTCACTATGTAAGTTTAGGATGTTACGGCTGTCAGAATTTTGTTACTTATTAATTGGACTTGAGAGGTAAGTTTGTTTACTGATTACTGCCTTTTTCTCCCTTCCAGTAGCTCAAGGTAGAGATACTAGATATTGTGGCTTACTATCTACATAAAAATATAAATAAATGTATTTGGAAGAAATAGTACAGAAATCTGAAAATAATAATTTTAAGTAGATGCAGATGAGCAGTCAACAATAGTTCTGAGTGTAGTGCTGTGACAAAATGTAAGAAAGAGAACTCTGACTTTGTGGGTATGACCAGCAGTGATACACTGTGTGTACATCCTGTGTCCATACTTTCCATGGAGCGATGAATATTTGCGAGGAATGGAGAAAAGTGCCAGAACGGGAGTTAGTGCTTAGCTTGTAGTCTTAGAGTAAGTGACTTAAAGATCTTGATCATTTAAGTTTATCAGAGCGAAGGTGAGGCCTGCAGTATATACCTATACAGTGTAGAGTATATGGGGGAAAAAATAATACCAGGTACAAAAGGCTTATTTACTGTAAAGGAGGAAAAACCTGTAATGACTGCATGCTGAGGACAGACTTGTTCAAATTAGAATGAAGGCACACTTATTTATCTTTAACAGTGAGGCTATTAATCATTGGAACAAATTACTGAGAAAAGTGGTGGAAACAGACTATTGCCATAAATTATAACTCCCAAAGGAATTATCACTGGATTCAGTTATTGGTTTCACCATAGAAGCATATTATGGAATCCAAATGCATTATCTGAAGGAAATTGAACTCAAGCAGTAGCACAAACCACATAATGCTAGATTATCATCTGCGCAGTACCAAAGTATAGTCCTAATTATGATCATAGCTGCAGCTCAGCCATTTGTTTTTACTTGTTAACAGCATCGCTGAAATGATTTAGCCTCTTATCATTTTTCAAGTAGTGTTAAGGAAATGAAACTTGCTGGATTTTCATGCTCACATGGGGATGAGGGTCACACAGGCTTTACAACTTTATCTACCTTTTTCAAGTAGTCTGTGTTATTCCCCCCTCTACTCAGTCCTGGTCAGGCCTCACCTGGAGTATTGTGTCCAGTTCTGGGCTCCCTGGTACAAAAAAGACAGGGATCTCCTGGAGAGAGTCCAGCAGAGGGCCACAAAGATGATAAAGGGCCTGGAGCACCTCTCATGAGAAAAGGCTGGGTGACCTGGGTCTGTTGAGCCTTGAGAAAAGAAGACTCAGAGGGGATCTGATCAATGTCTATAAGTATCTAAGGTGTGGGAGGCAAAGGGATGAGGCCAGACTCCTTTCAGTGGTGCATGGCGATAGGACAAGGGGAAATGGCCACAAACTGAAGCATAGGAAGTTCCGCATGAATGTGCGTAAGAACTTCTTCATAGTGAGGGTGATGGAGCACTGGAGCAGTCTGCCTGGGGGGATGTGGAGTCTCCTTCTCTAGAGACGTTCAAGACCCGCCTGGACACCTACCTGTGCAGCCTGGTCTAGGGAGCCTACTCTAGCAGGGGGGTTGGACTCAGTGATCTCTAGAGGCCCCTTCCAGCCCCTGCAATTCTGTGATTCTGTTGTCAATATACTGTGGCATCTTTAGGCTTTACTACTTGACATTCTCATCTGCCAAATTCTGGTTGTTACAGTGCGGCTTTTTAACTGCTGGGTAAGCAGCAGGCAGTGTAAAACTGTTCCCAACCAGTTCTATTAAAGACAAAAATGTTTTGTTTGTAGGCTATTTAATTGAAATTATTTCTTGAGGCTATGGATAGCTTCTTCTTAAGATGTTTTATATTTAGGTAAATTCGAATTGATGTAGAATCTATTAATCATAATAAAAATAATGATACATGAAAATAATCAATACCAACTCTGCATTTTGAACACTTTCTATGGTAGGTGGCATTATTCCTAGCACTTTCCTCAGTCATGGGCTATTCAAGATAACTGTGCAGGTTTTCAGATCCAGCAGCAACAAAGACAGCAACCAGGAATTTCAAATAAATTTCCTTGAGGATTTTTCTCTCTAGAAAAAACACATCTAAATTTAAATGGAGAGTAGTTTTAAAAGCCCCAGCAAATGCGGGAAACATCTTGAAGAGATGCTTATTCCTTGGGAAAACAAAAAACAAAAAACAAAAAAACCTGCAAGTAGAGCATGGATTACACTCTTTGCTTCAAAACTTCTGAAGTTGTTATGCCTTTTTTCTGTTAAACCATTCAGGAGTGGAAACACAGCCTGTGCTCTCTCCTTTCAGAGTACGTGCCCCTCATTCTTGCAGACGGTCTGTCACTTGGATAAGCCAGTCTTGAAGCCCTACTGTAGCCTGGTGGAAATACCTGATGATAGACCTAATTATTAAATAAGCTTGTTCTTCCTGTCAGTTACTGGCTTCATTTATATGCTTAGCTATGAAAGTCATATATCTTATCACCCTCTTCAACCTTTGCTCACAACCAGGTAACATAGATTGCTCATTTTGTGCAGAAAGGAGTACTGCACAGCCATGGTTGTATACCAGTTAAAAGCAGACAAAAAGCATAAATTTCATTAATTACAGTGGCAGAGCAAATCAGAAAAGTGTTGTTCACAAATGTACATACTGCGTACTGGCATAAATAAGGCATGACTGTGAAGCAAATGATATTTCTCTCTGGTAAGATAGGTCTTAGAAAAATCTAGTAAAGAGACGCCACCAAATTTTTCTTTGAGTTGAGTTGATCACAACTCAATACATTCAATCAGAAAGTTTGCAGTTAATGTATTTATGTCAACTGAAAATAGAAACGCAAATATACTCCAAAAATTGATGATGTTTTCAGCATTTTTGATACCTATTCTCAGATTCCTTTATCAGAATGGAAAGCACAACTGCATATTTTTTGCTATTCACAGAACTGTGTTTAGCCAGTGTATCAAAATGGATACAACTATTTGCCATCACTTGAGCTGACACTGCACTGCGCCCTCCCCGTGCCCTGGTTTCAGCCCAGATGGGGCTAATTGAGCACCGATGTTTGGTTGGTGCTGAGCAATGGGTGTGCTCCCGGGTGCTCACCAAGCAGAGCTGCTTCCTTTATAGCGTGGTGTGGCCACGTTGCAAGCTGCGCCGGGCCGCAGCTTGGATGTGCCTGATGCAGAATCTCCCTCCTTGTTGATATTCAGAAATAGGCTGGACAAGTTCCTGAGCAACCTGATATACTTTCTTAGAGCAGAAGCTTGGGTTATTCAACCTCCAGAGGTCCTTTCCAAATAGAATTCTTCTATCATACTGTCATTCAATCTCTTCCAGATACACAAGTCAATAGGAACAGGTGAAGGGACTACTGAGAAAGGCAAACAAGTATTTGGTGATTGTTATTGTTTTCTTATTAGCATGTATATTCACTGAAATTATGGTCATCTCAAGTTATTACGTATTATAATTTTGCCTTAATGAACTTGGGAAGACAGGAGCTGCCATAACTTCAAGGGTCAGTTCAAGGAGAAAGTAAGAAGATAGTTACAGAGAATATAGCCAGTAGTGGGAGATTAAGACTGGTAATTGCTAGCTAGTCTTAGTAGGTATGAATATGAACGTGCCACAGAAGGGTGTGGGAAAGCTGTCATGAATCAGATATATTTGAAGTGGGAAGCAGAAAAATTATTGAAAAATCTTATGTCTTCAGACTGCCTCTGAGGAATTTTGTATTTGTAGAGATATTAAAGACATTCTACAACAGATTTTTAATCCAGCAGATTATCTTGGTTGTCAGTTATGAACTGGTGGGTTAGTTGTAGTGACAAGAGGTGACAGTAGTAGATTGTGTGCGTGCTCATTATGTGAGTCTCCTAAAGGTGAGCAGTTAGAAGAGATTAAAAAAAAAAAAAGAGAGAGAATTACAGCAGAGAGAAACAGACATTCAGCAGAATTTTTAAGCATTTTAGTAATATGTTGGAATGGAGGAGATTGTTGTTCTTTTTATTCTTAAGCATTTATTGCACTCAGCAATAAATCTGTTTTAAGTGACATTATGCTCGTGTCCAGCAATTAGCCCACACTTCCAAATTATAGTCTGTCTGCCTGTGTGGCCTTGACTCAACTAATTGGCTGCTTTCCTTTTTTGTATTCTGTTGTGATTGTATGATGACAGTGATTCAGCATGTACAACACAGACATAAAAAAAATAATTTAATGCTCCACTTACTCAGCAAGCGTGATTGACACTCTCTTGGGTGACTTAGAGTAGTGCTGGTCTTACTATCACATCAGCAGTTGCTTTGCTGTAATTGTGCAGCCAAGACAACTGTGCTAGTACAATATCTTTTTGAAAGTCAAAATGTTGTAAAATTATTGAATAAGATTGACAGTTGGACTAGATAGATACCTAGAATAAGAAAAGACATAGTACAGAGTGGTGACTTATTTTGCAAGTGAGGAACTAATCCTTTACATTTGCATATGAATGAAAACTAGGTTTGTTGGTTTTGCATTTAACAGCACCATCTGTTCTTTATACAGCAAGATCAAATGCTCATTAAATAATCACATTCTATACAAAATATCTAATTTCAGAAGGATTATAAGTTACTATCAGCAGCATCTAGAATCATTTTCCTTTTGCTGCATCCAGTAAATATCTGGTTTTGCCATCTTTTTATGCTATCACCTACCCAGTTTTACTGTTGACTGCAAACATTCCTGGACCATTTTTCAGTAGCGTTTTCATGTCCTGGAACCATGGAATAAAACAGAAGTGCTCACAGGAAGTTTGCAGAGAAAATTGTTTCTAAAACAAATTACCTTAGTTTATTGTAGTTATCTTTTCCAAGTTTCCAAGTTTCTGTTTAGCCAGAAAACAATAGCTCAGAGAAACACTAGTTGGCTGAATGTGAAGCAGTAAGTTTCTTTCAGAGTCTTTTATATAGCTAAATACTAAATGGAAATATATTATTTAGATTTCACAGCATATTTTAGAAAGCACTTGCCTGTGCCTCCTTTTGTGAGTGAGGCTTTTTCTTTACTTTTGCATTCTTTGTCACAAGGCCCCTGTTCCATGACATGGAAAAGTAGCTCAAGAGCTCTTCTCTGCAGACTTGGACTTATTCTCAGCATTAATGTCCAAAGGAACTAAGCTTCTGCAGGATCTGGTCTGAGTCCTGGCTCCCAAAATCGCCTTGCAAACCTTGGTAGCCAGATGGCTGTAGGAAAGGGAATGGGCACCATGTGAATTCTGCCCTGACAGTATGCCTCAGCATTGTTAACCAGTATCAATAAAGGTGTGCTGATGGATGCATAAGAATAAAAGATTCTTAACACAGGGAAAAGTATCACATTTTGATATTGAATCAGCTTTGGTCGTTGATCAATATTTTAAGAAGTTTTTTAGTTGTATTATTCAGGTTTTTGCAGGTGGGTAAGTGACTTAGGTCTCAGTGTTTCATCAAAAGTCAAGAATGGTGAGATCCATGATAGTCGGGTACCCAGCTATAAAAAGATTTTTCCTGTTTGGCACCTTTCCAGCACTTTGGAGTTCTAAGCACCTTTGAAAACTGTTTCTGTTTTCTTCAAGACTTTAGTGTTAGAGGACTTGTTGATAGCGATAGGACAAGGGGGAATGGTTTTAAACTGAGACAGGGGAAGTTTAGGTTGGATATTAGGAGGAAGTTTTTCATACAGAGGGTGGTGACGCACTGGAACAGGTTGCCCAAGGAGGTTGTGGATCCCTGTCCCTGGAGGCATTCAGGGCCGGTCTGGATGTGGCTCTGGGCAGACTGGTCTAGTGGTTGGTGACCCTACACTCAGCAGGGGGGTTGAAACTAGATGATGATTATGGTCCTTTTCAACCCAGGCCATTCTATGATTCTCTGAATTCTTTTTTGTCCACCTGTTTTATTTTTGTCTGCATTTACGAAGAAAACAGTCCTTCATTTACGAAGAAAACAGTCCTTCATCTCCTTTCAACATAAAATCCTAGCTTTGACTGAACCTATATAAAAAAAAAAAAAAAGAGGACCATTTACTAAATAAATGTCCAGGTACTTAAGGAAAACTTTTCTCTATAATAGAAGCCAACAAGTTTGAACATTTGGAGTAAAAAAAAAAAAGATTAATGCCAGGTTTTTTTCATGGGCAAGACAAGAGGTAGACAACAGGCATTATATAGTGATAGATTTATAAAGATTCATTTGACTTTAAATGTTGTAATTTTCATTGATCCTGTATATATTTTAAAATCTTCCTGGTTTAATTCTTAAACATTTACAGAGAGCTCACTGGTACATTCTTTATTTTAATCATTCAAATCTCAACAGTAAGTTTATACCTTAATGTAGTTTTACCGTCCTTTAATAATTTATCTTAGGCATTTAATTTTTTAAAGAAAAACAATTTTTAAAATGCAACTTTCTGCCTGATTTTTATAAATCTGGTTTTTATTCATTCTCCATTGCAGTAAAGCTTAAGTAGATCAGAATCTCAATCTCATAACTTTATAATGGTGTGGTACCAACCACTGCTGAACATATGCTGTTCATCTAAAATTTAAATGAGAGCCATAACAGCAACGAATGAGCAGTATTCCACGAGGAGAAGGCTGAGATTTGCTGTAGACAGAGTATCATTTACAGGTGGTAAAGGACATTCATATGTCCTTTCTTACTGTAAAATAGACAGGTATGATGTACGCATAGTAGTAACTCAGTAATGGTTTAACAAGGGATATTACTGATAACACTGTGTTTCATTTATGGTATATGTTTTAAGCCACCTGATGAATTTTTGTTTCACCCAAGTTTCATCATACATTAGATGACAGATATGTACCCCAAATATTTGTAATTATATATATCATAGAATTACTTTAATTGGAAGGGACCTCATGAATCATCAAGTTCCAACGCCCCTACCACAGGCAGGATTGCCAGCTGCTAAATCAATTACTAGATCAGATGATATATATAATTACATATCTAGATATAATGGTATATATTGGTTTGGTGGAAGTGGCAGAGCCAGAGTACGGTGTGATAGCTATTGAATCATAGAATCATAGAATGGCTTGGGTTGAAAAGGACCTCAAAGATCATCGAGTCTCAACCCCCTGCCAAGTGCAGGGTTGCCAACCACTAGACCAGGCTGCCCAGAGCCACGTCCAGTCTGGCCTTGAATGCCTCCAGGGACGGGGCATCCACAACCTCCCTGGGCAACCTGTTCCAGTGCGTCACCACCCTCTGTGTGAAAAACTTCCTCCTAATATCTAACCTAAATCTCCCGTCTCAGCTTAAAACCATTCCCCCTTGTCCTATCGCTATCCACCCTCACAATCAATCAATCCCCCTCCTGTTTATACGCTCCCTTCAAGTATTGGAAGGCCACAATGAGGTCTCCCCGGAGCCTTCTCTTCTCCAAACTAAACAAGCCCAGTTCCCTCAACCTTTCCTCATGGGAGAGGTGATCCAGTCCTCTGATCATCTTGGTCACCCTCCTCTGCACTCGTTCCAAGAGCTCCATGTCCTTCTTGTGCTGGGGGCCCCAGGCCTGGACGCAGTACTCCAGATGGGGCCTCACAAGAGCTGAGTAGAGGGGGACCACCACCTCCCTCTCCCTGCTGACCACTCCTCTTTTAATGCAGCCCAGAACATAGTTGGCCTTCTGGGCTGCCAGCACACACTGCTGCCTCATGTCCAGCTTCTCGTCCACCAGGACCCCCAAGTCCCTCTCTGCAAGGCTGCTTTCAAGTACTTCTTCCCCCAGGTTGTATAAATACCTGGGATTGCTCAGTGTTGCACTAGAAGCACAGCATCAGAAGGACAAAGTTGCAGGCTGCAAATCAGAGAGAAATTCTAGTCTTTGGTGGTTCTAGAGGTGGGGGGTTGGGGCTTCAGCCCCAGCAACAGGGTCTCTAAGAGCCAGGTAGGGTGAAATAGTAACAGAAGCAAATAGGATTGAGAACATTTCAGTAATCGTGCAGAGTAAAGATGCACTTTGATCAGTAAGTGTTTACAGGGCAATGCCTTTTTGTGCACATGCATGCACAAGAGTCTGTATGTATGCATACGCATAAACACGCACACATATACATAAAAGCTATAAGGCAGTATCATGATTACAGCTTGCAGTTTTCAATTCTTAGTCATCAGAGGTGAATGTGACACTAGTTTTTTCCTGAATCTTTCTTCTGTGTTTTCTGTTTATTTACTATCGACTGTGTTCCACGTTTGGCCACTTTATTTCATATGGTGATATTTATGTTTCCTGACTTGAAGGACTGACATTTTTATACTCCAGAGAAAGGAACTGAAGCTTTAACGATAGCCATTGAAAATTCTTGTATTGCTTATTCACATTCCTCCAAGTTAGGTATTTTGCATCAATACTTATAACATCCTAAGCATCCAAATAGGTTGTCTGAAAACAAAGCCATAAAATAATATTTATGAACGTGGATCAGAGAGAAATGAAAAATGTATCATCTTAGCAAACTGGTGATTTACATTCAAATAAGTGCCTGTAAATTTGTAGTGTTAAGTGGTTATGTTCACTTCGTAAGTTGCATGTTTGTGTATGTATGTAAATGTGTATTATTTTTTGTTGGTTTTTTTAGATGATGATTAAATATAGCCCTTCCTGTAATTTATTTTTTTACTAAGTAGAAAGTTCATTTATTCCCATTACTGTTAATTTTGTAAGTGACCTGGGGCAATTAATCTCTACCGTTACAGCCCTGGACAGGTTTCTTAGGAATTCTAAAATGTCTGGCTTTCCCTGTGTTTTCTCTTGCAACTTGATGCTTGTTGACATGCTGATTCATGTTTTACAACACCTGATAGGTTTTGTTCATCTGGAAAAATGAGTTTAAAGAGGTCACGTCAGCTTTTCCTCACTCCTCCTAGACCATATATCTCCTTTTAATTTAAACTCCCAGTATTAAAAAATAAATAAATAAAAAGTGGGATTTCTGCAGCTAAACTAAACTGGAGCAATCAGTGGAATTTATTATCAAGGGATGTTTAATCTTAAAGCTAATACAAGGCTTCACAGCTATTGATTACATGTGAAGGATGCACAAACAGTTAATCATGCATGGAGGGAAACGAATAAACATCCTATCAAGAGGGAATGGGCATAGTTGTCAGCAGTGAAGTTATATTTCATTGTTTACTATACCTCTGAAGCAGGGACAGCTATATTTTTGCATCCAGAAAGATATCTCCTTAACTATATTGAATATCCCCCCGTTGCTACTGAAACTAGTGTAGTACTGCTGATAATCTATGTAATAATTTAGATGTTTTCTTCAGCTCCCTGAGGTATGTGGTCAATAAGAAATTTGTAAACTGGCTTAATAAGTCAGTCGCTGACTGAAATGAAAAGGGTAAAATCTCATAGATTTTCATGCAGTAGCATTATAACCTTCATTAGCAACAAAATAAATCTGTATTGCTAGTACAGTATAAATGCTGTTGCTTTATTTATTCTGGGTGCATATTTCACATAAGAAATAGGTGGACATACTGATGTACTCAAAGTGGGTTCTTTTTGTGTTTGTATCCATACTTATGTTGTATTCTGTATATATCTGAAAAAGGAGATGCTTAGTAATTCTATTTTTGTTGTGAGAATACATACCTGTTAATTTTTCATTTTCTGTCTGACTGCTGAAATTATCTCAAATTGTATGATTTCTTTCAACTTCATTTGAATTACCTTTCTTTGATGTTCACTACTTCTTTATGCTTCTAAATTTAAAAAGATTAAAGGCCTGAGTTTTCAGATTTGGTTGACAAAAGTCATGGAATATGGAACAAGATTTGAGGAAAGAAGGGAAAAAAATAGTACCTGTATTTATATACATGACTGATGTCCTGCTTCTGTGTGCCTTCAAAATGAGAGATTGCAGATACTTTAAAAGTGGAGTACCTGAATTAGGAAGCTATGATTCCAATAACATATGAAAAATAGGTGTTGATCAAATTAGTAATATAATTTGGTGTTACTCACAAGTTGGCAGGAAAGAGTCTATGACTCTAGATAAACGGTTCATGAACTCTCATAAAGTAGTTATTAAAGAATAAAGCCAGCACTGTTAATTGATTTTGCCTTTTACTCTGCTTAAATATGATCAAAAATCTGCCAGAAAAGGAAACAAGAACTGTTCTGCAATTAAAAAGAAAAGAAAAAAAAAAAAGAGCTGTTCAAGGATATTAGACTGAAATACATGACATTCTTTTGATGTCTGAATAAATTGGACCTTCCTGTATTATCATATTGCTTTTTTTAACATATGTTCTTACATCAACTTAGTTTTAAGATCTATTTTCCCTAAAGGATCCTAAAGAAACATGCATTGCTTCTGGATATTTCATAGCTATTACGTTTCTCCAGCACTAGGGCCATATTCAGACAGATTAAACTCTGCCAGGAGTGATATCCAATTGCAGATTGCGTTTGTAGGTAATCTTCTGACAAGCCTGTCTCTTAGGCATCCACAGTCATACCTCAGTAGGAGGGTTTTCCCTGCAAGATTTGCAGTGTAATTTAGGCATTTGGAGTATGACTTATGTTCCTTAGGGACTGAGTCTAAATAAATTCTTTTGGATTTGTAGATCCTTGAAACATAGGGTTTTCATCATGTGTGTTCATCATAGGGCATATCACCTCACCTAGAATTTTCTTTGTTCGTAACTGTCAACGGTTTACGGGCAGGTTTGGCCCGGTTCTGTGACAAATGGGGTGGGGGACCCATGGACCCATGCCCTGGGAAAGGGAAAAGGGAAAAAGGGTAGGGAGATGGGCCTAAATACAAAACAGCGGCAACAATCTGAGGAGAAACAAACTAATTTAGTAAATAAGATATCGGAATGCGAAACAACACAATATAATACAATATAATTACAAATTAAGCTAATCCAATAAAATGAGAGAGAGTGTCCAAAATCAGGGTAGGCCTTACTCTAATACCGATGGTGAGACAGCTGGGGAGCAAGATGCTGCCGGGACGAAAGGCAGGACGAGAAGAAGGAACATCCCGTGGTCTGTGAGCAGTTTTATCTTTCACTCTGACCGGAAAACGGTAGCAGGGCCGCAAAGTCCTCTGGAGAATGTAGTAGTTCTTCTCTTCTGAGAACCAGGTACATACACTACATGATGTTATGATGTGGAATACCAATAACCAAAAATCATAAAACCATGACAATAACATATTTATAGGATGCTCCAGTTCAAATACGTTGGCCTGGATTTTTCTAATAGAAACTGAGAGACAACCTGTTAGTGCTTTAGCTTTGGTAAAGGAGTGCACTTCTGATGGAAATGTCGTGACTGTCCACAATTTGTACACTTTCTCTTGTATCATGGAACTGTCACAGAATGAGCAAACCAGATTTCTTTGAAGTTGAACTGGAAAATAGGTTTTTGTAATGCATGTCCAGCCACTGAAGGACATCTGGTTCAACAGTCCAAAATGCAGCTAGTAAAACCATGCAACATCTTTATAGCGTGGATGTCAAATCCAAAGCCTGAGCACTTTTCTTCTACACACGATGCATGTTGCTGATGTAGATGCAACTTTTAGGAAAGTCATCAGACCAGCTTTAGATATCCACTACTGTCATGGGTTGCCTTCTTGATCGGGGGAGATAATGATCAAGTACTTTTGAGGCACAATTTCTCTCCTCCTAAATTGCTTCAACTAGTCATGTTGTATGTATGTGGTTTTTTTTTACTCCTTCTAACCTAATAATAAATGGAATTTAGACAACTAGCTTAAAAACACATGCTTACATACTAGAAGCTTAAAATTAAGTGGCTAAGAAGGCAAATAGGATGCTGACAGATAGCAGATCACCCAGAGAAATGCAGAAGTGATCAGAGCTTATGTTCTCTCATGCTCAGACTTTGGCTGTCTGTTGAAATCTATGATAACTCCAGTACAGTCCTGCTCAGTGAGTGATACACTTTTCACATACAGCAATCTGAACTGAGTTTAGGATGAGAGGCAGCTTAGTGTCTGTGTAAAATCTTTCTCTAAAATTCATTGTTCGGTAATAACAGAAGTAATAATTGAGAGTAATGCAACTGAAATAAGCAAATGAGAAAGCTTGTTTTCTTACTACACATTTTACAGCTGTTCTGTTTTTGGCTGTACCTCCTCCAGTGTTTTTCCCTCATGCGATTCTTACATGCTCTTTTTAGAAGAATTCTTTACAGCAGCCTGACTATAACATTTTTGTGAGTTTTAGGAACATTTTGTTTTTGTAGGACCTTGCATGAACCGAGGAAGCAGCAGGAGCCACAGTGACATCTAAGAATAATCCTTTTTTATTTCCCACATGCCAAGGAGGGACCCTTCCTGGAAAGGTCAGGAGAAGCCACAGGACAGAGAGGCTCATATTCTCAAAAAGAAAAGTCTGGGGAATTCCAGTGGGTGTTCAGACTGATAATATTAGCAGAAAAATTAGGACATATTTTTCCTATGTCTTTTTTATTTTAAAATGTCGGGGCAAGATAATTAAAGGAGGCTCTGTCAGAAACAATGTGTTTCAAATTGCAGGGTTGCTATCTTAAATCCAGCTGATGCTAATCCTTTAATAATTGTCATACATTTACTTATGTATGTAGGAGCTTTTACTGGATATAAGCACCACATCGTTCAAAACTTATAGAATCATTGAATTGCCAAGGTTGGAAAAGACCTCCAAGATCATCCAGTCCAACCATCCACATACCACCAAAATTTCCACAGTGAACCATGCCTCTTAGTACCACATCTAAGCATTTCTTGAACACCTCCAGGGACAGTGACTCCACCACCTCCCTGGGCAGTCCATTCTAGTGCCTGACTACTCTTTTGGAGAAAAATTTTTTCCTAATACCCAACCTGAATCTCCCCTGGCACAACTTGAGGCCATTCTCTCTAGTCCTGTCACTAGTTACCCATGAGAGGAGGCCAACCCCCACTTCACCACAGCCTCCTTTTAGGTCATTGTAGGGAGCAATATGGTCTCCCCTGAGCCTCCTCTTCTCCAGACTGAACAATCCCAGCTCCCTCAGCCACTGCTCATAAGACCTGTGCTTCAGACTCCTCACCAGCTTCATTGCCCTTCTCTTGACACGCTCCAGGGCCTTTTTGACTTTCTTATAGTGAAGGGCAATGTGGATTTATGCATTATATCTCCATCTTAAGCTTAAGATTCCATTTTTTTTCTGTGTCACAGAAGTGACCTGGATACTCTTAAACTTGGTATGAATTTCAGTCGGTGCAGGTAAAGTAGAGGTTTGAAGTCAGCTCCTCAGTCTAATACCATACCAGAAAGAGTACAAAAAGGCAGGGAGGGCAAAAAAATGTATAAATCAGAAGGCCAACTCCAATTAAAAATTGCGTGTTCTGGCAGGATGCATTGAATGACAGCATATGGTGTTATTCAAGAAGCACTATCTTTATCTGAACTGTCTGTGCTTTAAAATTTGGTAGTTTTCCATTTCATACAGACAAAAGTATGTTTTACCTGTTGTTCAGAAAATCAAATTCTCCTTTCCCTTGCAAATAACTGTGTACTGCAAACAACGTTTAGCATTTCTGATGAAAGACAGGAAACCAGAAAGACTTATCGTGCTTTGTTAGTCTTATTTGATGGGATAGTTTTAATTCAGGTAATAAGTTTTATCATTAAAAACTGGTTCTGAGGCGATGCACGATCTCACCTTGTTTCTTCTGTAACAGGTCTTTTCTTTTCACTGCCATTTCTGTATAAGTGAAGATAATCTCTACAAAGAAGCTCTGATATTGACCTGTCATATCACGTGTTGCTTATCTAGTACTAAAGAAATTGAATTTCATTTTATCTGTTATCTGGAGTTTCTTATTAAATCATCCCGCAATTCAGAGATGGTATGAGGTCAGCAGGTTCTGTGTCTTTTGCCAGCTATCCCTGGATTATTAACCTTTGGAGAATTTCTGAAGCTGTTCTTTATTTTATCCCATAACATTGAGTTAAATCTTTTTGATCCGTAACTTGTTGCAAGTGAATACCATGTGCATTGTAATTCTCTTACTTAATGCTGTTTCTGAATAAGGAATGAGGACTTAGTAGTCTGTATAAATGTAGAAATCTCTTTTACTATTCAGGTTTGTTTTTTTTTTTTCTGTTCTCTTTATATTCTCCCAGTGATTCTGTTTTTAATTGGTGAGTGTAACGGCAGTCAGACTGGGTGATGGATCTGAGTCAGAGAGCGAATGGTTCTATTTGTTTGACAAGGGATGCCATGAAGGTGATAAGGAGGAAGGTAATGGTGTTTGGGTGTGGCAAGAGGCAGGCAGTAAGCAGCAGTGGGAAATGCATGGAGGTCATAGCAGCAACTGTGGACAAACTGAGTCTGGTAGAGTGGAGTGTGTTCCCAGGAGGTCTTGGGAGGATGAGGCAGTAGGTTTAATGGAGGAAATCATGCAGACTGAAGAGCATACTGATACAAATCATGCCCTGCAGTCCCCAGTTAAGACTGAGATTGAACCGGTCCTTTCCTCAGCTTCTCATATGAAGTACAAAATTACATATTTTCACTGATCTAAAAATGTGCACTGCAACACCATCACCAAACCCTCCATATGCCTTATGGCTGTGTTTCTTTTGGAGGATGTGATTCTGCCAGTCAGGATGTTCATGCTTTCAGAGCTTGAGACAGTCACAGGATATTGAATTTCTCACAACAGCAGGAGGCCAAAGTGCTTTCTTGCCATCACCACTGCCATCACCACAAGGAACTGTCTTCTGTGTTAAATGTGTTTTCCATTATAGAGAAAGGCTTGAAAAATATTTTAATTGAAAAAAATAATGATTTTAAAAACAGGATTCGTTACAAAACAAAGAAAGTGTTACTTCATTCAATTTCTAAACTCAAAGTCAAAAAATCTTTCAAAATCCTTCCCCTCATTGAAACTTGATGATAGGTTTAGAGTATTATCTTGGAAATGAATAAGCCAAACTATTGCTTTTCAAATAACTCTATGCTCAAGACTTCATTTAATGTCTGGCCACTGTTATGCTTTCAAACTTGTTCTAGGAAAAATGGCATGAACTCTTCTAAAAAAGGAGCTAGAGATGAGGAGTGTGCAGTGGAGTTTGCATTTCTGCGTAGGCACTGAAAAGTCAAGTGTAAATGAGGTCTCTGAAGGGCTGCTGCTGTGATCCACTGCTACTTGGAAGCTGGAGCACAGGTGACCTGGAAGCTGGGGACCACTCAGGTTTCTTCTGCTGCTGGCAGTTAAATCACCTTGGAGTTTTGAATAAGTTATTAACCTTTTAGTGTCTTTTTCTCCTTGAAGGATAAGCATAAACGCTTACTTGTCTCACAAGGCTAATTGGTAAATTAGTGTTTGGAAAATGTTAAGGACTTTTTGCTATTGTTTAATATTATTGAAACTCCAGCTGACAGGTACAGAAATGAATAGATTTTGGAAGAGTCTTATTTCTTGCCTCTTCATCAGAGAGTGCCATTTTGACATAATTAAGTCATCAAAGAAGGAAAACATCATGGACTGAATACCCATACATTTTGAATAAAAGTTCTAGATATGACTGAAAAAGAAAAGATGGGGAAACAACAACTGGGAAGACAGGGTATAAGTGAATTTACTAGGTTTAGTAGTACAGAAACAATATCCTGAGATCAGAAGAGAATGTATAAATTGAAATTAAATCACGGGAGGATAAAGAAAATATTTCAGTAAGCTCAAGTCCCTTAAGTAAGATAGGGAAAGGGAAAAGTGGCAGATAAGCAGTTCCTTTAGTTCCTATCTAGAATGTAATTATTCTTAATGAGATGCTGGAATTTTGGGAAAGCCTGCTAAAAAATTCAGTGATGTTTTATCTGAGAAAAATAATTATTGGGAGATTGCTTTCTAGTGAGGTGTTACAGATGGAGGCTTTGTGGTGTGGTTGTATAAAACAATTGGTCTTTACCTCTAGAGATCCTTGAGATAAATGTTGCCTGGAGGCAAGAGTAAAATTGTTGTTTCAGAGCATCATTTTAGAAGCAGTGGGACTGTTGGCAGAGTTTACCAAAGCTGTTGAGAGACTCGGCAGATTTTAATTACCATCTCAATATTGCAGAATTTGTTTAATTTCTGACAAAGAAGGGAATAGTTTTGAGAAAGTGAGATCACACTCTGTCTTTCATTCTTTCCTGTTTGACTGTTGAATAAAGGATCCTTTTCAATATCTCCTCTGATGCTGTGACACATTTGTAAAATTTGCATAGAATTGTAAAATAATTTTTCTTTAAGATTAACAAAGCTTTTATTTTTTTTCTTTTCTTTTTAAAGTTCCATATAGCATAGTATGAATGCATTGTAAGGCTTGTCAGGAAAGAAGCAAGATGAAAACAGTGCTTCTTTTTTTTTTTTTGCTACTTATCAGCCTGCTTCAAACAGTGATATTTTCAGTCTTCGTGGCCAAATGGCTTGTACCACGTTATAATTCTTTTAGCAGTCCTAATAAACTTTAAATTCAGGTTCTTCTGGTATGGGTGGATGGAAGCATAACCTGGATTAGTAGAATAAATACAAGATTATTAAAAGGAGAAGAACCAATCCATTTTAGAAGGAAAAATAACCCTACAACTCAAAACAATATTTACTCTTTTAGACCTCAGAATATATCAGAGAATGTGTAACTATTCTTTAATCATCATTTGTGTGTGTAAAGAGGTTAACGATTGTTGTTTCCATTTTAGTGATACTTTTCCTAAGCAACACCTGAATGTGTGTTGTTTTTTTTTCTAAGTTCTTAGAGTAGCCAAAGAAATACTTTTTTTTTTTTAAAGACTTACCAGCTCTTTCAGTGTATTGCTGTGTTGCTACTTTGTTTGCAACTGCCTCTCACCTGTTGGTACTTGGTGAAGCACTGGCCATTGTTTCTTCTATAAAAACCTTTTTTTCCCTCCTTCTCTTCAAGTCTCTTATCTCTGGAGGACCTTTTCAGTGGTATCTTTCAGCTTCACATCTCTATTGTCACATTATACAATATGTTCAGAAAGCCACTGCCCAGGACGTCTATTTTTGCATTTGTATTTTTTTCCCATACGTGTGATAAGTTGGTACTTAAGGACAAAGGGAACACATTTTTTCAAAACCCAGAAAGAGAGATAGTAGAAGCAAATAGGCACAATTTTTGTTCCTCAGACTAGGAATTGTAGAATATCCTGATCTGGAAAGAACCCACAAGGATCATAGGGGTTGGAAGTGACACGCAAGGATCAAGTCCAACCACTGGCTCCACATAGGACCAGCCAAAATCCAAATCCTATGTCTGAGAGCATTGTCCAGACACTTCTTGAACTCCAACAGTTTGGTGCCATGAACACTGCCCTGAGCAGCCTATTCCATTCCCCCTGCCCTCTGGTGAAGAACCTTTTCCTAACACCCAACTTGACCCTCCCCTAACGCAGCTCCACGCCATTCCCTCAGGTCCTGTCACTGTCACCAGAGAGTAGACATCAGCACTGCCCCTCTGCTCCCCTTGTGAGGAGCTGCAGGCCACCATGAGGCCTCCCCTCAACCTTCTCTGCTCTGGGCTGAACAAACCAGAGGACCTCTGCCACCCTTCATACGTCTTGTCCTCCTGTCCTTATGTTGTGGCAACTAATCTGCATCCAGTGCATGAGGTGAGATTGCACAGTGCAGAGCAGGACAACCCCTTCCCTCGCCCAGTGGTAGTGCTGGGCCTGATACACTCCAGGGTACTGTTGTCCCTTTTGGCTGCCAGGGCGTACCGCTGGCTCAGATTCAACTTGCTGCCAACCAGAATCCTCAGATCCCTTTCCACAGGGCTGCTCTCCTGCCTCTCATCCTCCAGTCTGTATGCATACCCAGGACAGCCCAATCCCAGGTGCAGAATCTAGCATTTGCTCTTGTTAATCTTCATGCAGCTGGTGATTGTCCAGACCTCTAGTTTGTCAAGATTTCTCTACCCTTGACAGAGTCAGCAGTTCCTCCCATTTTAATGTCATCTTTCATAAGAAATATCTTTATGTTACATTTAGAATTTGGTTGTTCTGATGTTTGAAATTAAACTTCTGTGGTTTGCTTTGAAAACTGCAGGCTAAATAGATTATACTGATTGATGCTTCCTTATTTCAGTATACCATCTGTGCTTTTGGCTTACTGTTAACGATGGTTGGGATTCTCATTTCATAAGTGCAAGTTATATAGGAAAGAGAAATGCTGTGTTTCACTTTCTTGGATGATCTCAATGGTTTTGACCTTACACCAGCAAGGACACGAGGCTGCAGCTGTACCTACAGCAGGCTCTATTTTCTGTAGAGAATAAGTATGTGCTAGCAAGATATAAAGATCCCCTTGGTATATTTATAGTGAAACTCTAGTGTATATGTAGTCATGGCTGTGATTTTCATTGTGTAATCATTTTAATTAAGTTCAACAATAAAAGTTAGTCTTGCATGAGGAATGAATGCGCTAGAGAGATGATGAAGGATTGATGAGAGCTTGGGGAGTGTCACATCCTCTGCTGTTGAATGTTCATGGGGGGAAAGCGGGTGAACTTGGGTCACAGTTCAGAGATTATCAGCTCAGAGCAGTGGCCAGACAAAGTTTTAGGGATTTGAAAGAAGTGGGATATAATGGGAATATCCAAAACTGTTCTTGCAATATTTATCAGGGATTTTGTTGGAATTGATAGCCTCATTACTAAAATAATAAACATCAATTAATGTCTGCATCATTTTTGTAATTTCTCGCTTACTAAGGTGATTAGCTAATTAGTATACAGCATTGCTTTGTGGTATGATAAATCATAGTGCAGTGAATGTTGACTCTTTACCACTATGATATATTATCTAATTTTCTCAGGTAAAAATAAAAAAATTAAAAAAAAAGAATGGGAGGAAAGAGTGAAAATTAAGAAGGGAAGCCAGTGGTGACAGCTGGGTGGCATTTTGGTCAATCTTGCGTCTGCTGTCTGTATTCTCAATTGTTTTGAATCGTTACACTATTAATGACAATTCTTCACTGTTAATAAGTCTTAATCACTGAATGAAACTTACAAAGAGAGCCTGAAGAAGAATGAAATAAAAATGTGGAGGCTGTGGCATTTTTTTGCCTTCAGGTACCTGCAAAAAGGATGGTGCTTCTTCCAGTAATACTTTTGTATGTATTAGGTACCTCCTTTGTTTTCGCGTTCCTGTAGCTATCATCTACAGAATCATACCGTTCTGTACAAGGATGAAGATCATTAATGTTTTTCTTTGATTTACTCTGTTTTCTAGAGCCTATGAGAACACCAAAAACTTTGAAGATTGCTGAGATTCAGGCCAGACACATTGCCGTGGACTGGGAGTCTCTGGGTTACAATATCACTCGTTGCCACACTTTCAATGTCACTATATGCTACCATTACTTCTGTGGACGCAATGAGAGCAAGGCAGACTGCTTGGACATGGACCCCAAAGCACCCCAGCATGTTGTGGATCATCTGCCTCCGTACACAAATGTCAGCCTCAAAATGATCTTAACCAACCCAGAAGGGAGGAAGGAAAGTGAGGAGACCATTATCCAGACAGATGAAGATGGTATGCATAAATGTAATTACAGAAATTATGTCCAAGTCTGGTCTAGACAGGTGGAAGGAATTGACTGTGTGCTGCAATACATGGCCTGAAAGACTGTGGTTCTGTTCTTTAAATGTATTAATTAGCCCTAAAACAGTAGCTTTAATAATACTATAGATGTCAGCTTGCATATATAGCCCAAACTGTCCCTCCCTGCAGCTCAAGTGAAACTGAATTTCTCTCTTGCAAGAAAAAGGTTGTTTTCCCAGTCATTGCAAAAATGCGTTAATGCAGGTGACAAGAAATATGTGGTGGTGTTAGGTAAAGGCTTCTTCATGGCATTTTAGGCATGCTATTTGGAAAAGTATGTAATTTGTACGTGATATTTAAATATTCAGTTTGGTGCTTTAAGACTATTCAAGATTTGATGAAGACTAGTCTTCAGCAGATATATTTGAGCAATAATTTATGTTCTAGGCTGCAGTATAGTGCATATAGCATTTTTAAAACACCCACAAGATTAAAGTAATATTTTAAGAACTCCTCTTTAAATTGCTCTGGATGAAATTTCATTGACATAAGGCAGTTTAACTTACCACAGTCAGAGAGAAATAAAAAATAGATGAAGTTGGTGATGGTGACATTCAGTGATTATTCTAAGAATATTGGCGTTAAATAAATTAAAATTGGTACTTTCCCTAATAAGGTTACAGCTGTGGAAACAGAGTAATTTTAGTTTCCTTTTCTTATGTTTATATTTTATTAAAATATTGACAACAACAAAATGAAAATATATATTTCCATAGGGGGTTAAAAAAAAAAAAAAGTAAAATGAGTATTTAGGGTAACGTGTATGAGCATAGCTACATAAAAAGATAAAATCTTAAGAAGTAGCTATGTCTAGCTATATATATGAATAGCAGGGTTAGAATCCAGTAGCGCTTTTTTGCCATATATTTTCAGTTTTACAAGAAATGGAAGAAGAATATGTTTACTGTTGCAATAAAGAATGGAAAACAGCTGATTAAATAGTCAGAGTATGAGGATCTGTAGAGAACTATACATATATAGTACATATACTGTAGAGATATAGAAGCATCACATGTAGATTTATTGACAAATTCAAAATTAGAATGTTTCATGCAATTCAAATTTTAGCATTACTTTATTTAAAATTAATTATAAATATAAGTCATGGTGAATTATTTCTTTATCTGGACTTACGTTGTAAGCATTTATGGTTGCTATTTTCCTTGAGGTTAAAAAGAAAAAACTAGTAGCAACATTGCAATGTCCATGGAAAATGGCTTTCTTTTTCTTTTTAATTGAATTTTCAAGAAAGGTTATGGTTTCTGATAGTCTTTATGTAGTTGGGTATGCAGTGATAGTGGCTGCTTATCACAGAAGTGATTCTGAAGAGCAGAGTCGGGTGCATATACTTTGTCTTCTGTTTTTGTTGTGGGATACTCATAGAAAATGATACACCTTGAGTAGGCTTTTGGACTAGCATGCCATCAGGGAACAGAATTTGCTAAGGTATGCTATTTCAAGCATATGTTGTTTTCAGGGAATAATTAATGCACTTTAAAGGGTGTATTTAGACACTGTGGTGATGATTATACTTGTAACCTGAAAATATCCTCTTGTGAGGCCAAGTCAGTGATACTGTTGTGAGTAAAATGCACGTTTTTGATTATGCACTATTGATTAACTTGGAAGTGTGTGTCGATTTAGTCACATATTTCAAAATACATTACATGTAAGCAAGATCCTGAGGGCTGTTAGCCATCTTAGAGGATCAAAGAGGTATTCACACCTGCATGGCTCTTTGAGCTCTCATAGCAGTAGTGAACTAATTTCTGTAGTTGGCTCCATGTATGTGTGGTGTGAGTTCAGTCCGATATCTGAGTGATCAAGTTTGCATGTAAACTGAGTAAAAAAACAGTTTGCTGCCCTAAAGCAGGATTCAAACTAAAAGGATGAGAGGTACAGTAAAATGCATAGTTCTGTGCCCCACATATTTGACATATGATCAGAAGTAGCCTCATTGTAATCATGTTTTTTGTAGGTTTTGTAGAATCAACGTGATCTTCATTACAATCTGGGGACATGACCACTTTCAGGAATCTTCTAATCAAGTAAAAATGTTGTAGATTGTTGGAGTTAAGGACACCTGCCCAATGTTTTCCTCTCTTCCTCTTTCCCATTTTGACTTCATCTTCTGTTGCCTGTCCATCTTCCCCATGTTTCCATGTCTTTTTCTCTTCTCTTTTATTTTTTTTAATGCTACCCTTCATCTTTTCTTTTGTCACTTGCCTATTTCCTTCTGCCAGAAACTTTTTGCATTTTTGAAAATCTAGGATTCATTAAATTCAGAGGATCTTGGACGTATATGGATCTCTGGCATCACAAAAGCCAGAGCACTGGGTGATAACTGAGCAGCATATCCTGCCAGGAGCAAAATTAATTCAGAAAATGATTAGTAGAAGAGTAGGGTAAGATTCAGCAGCTCTTCTTCAGACCTTTGGAGCCATGACTGACAAGTGAAGAAGCTGTTAGTAGCTTATTATTCAGTACCTGGATGAAAGCAAAGCCAGGAATATCAGAAAGCTTGAAAATAGCCTTTTTTTCTGACTAGAGCTGGATCTGAATACTTGTTGACTTAAGTATTTCAGTTTGACTTGAGTTGGTAAAATTAATTTTTAATGTAGTAATTTGTGAGGAGCTGAATTCCTCAGAAAAATGAAGTACTAACAATACACTGTTAAAGAATCTGTACAAAAAGAATATGAAAACAAGGAAATATTTGACTAGTTTACAGCTGAATTATCATCTTTCACTGGGAGAGACCACATCACCACTAAGATTTGAAACAAGTTCTTGCTGAGTAGCTGGGGATGGAATGTGTTTGAAAGACTCAATACAGGCAAAAAAAAAAATAAGGTTTATGAAATCTGGGGATGCATGCGTGCAGGACAAAGACATCTTGAACAAAGTACAAAAACTATCCATGACTTTATCGCTTCACATAAATCAGCAATCTACACATTTTCTTGGAGCTGCATGACTTGGGTGCTGCAAATTCAAAGGAGCCCTTTTGAAAAGCAATGGATGGTGGATGGAATTAATGAATATAGAAGTTTCTTTAGTTTTTTATTGGAAACAGATGCACAAGATGGTGAGTTAGCAGAAATAGTGACAGTCACTCAGAGAGAGAACAGCTATGGAAAAAGCAAGTCATGAAACTCAAAGTATTTGATGAATTTGTACCAAGTGAAGGAATACGAACTAATACCAAAAAAACAACTAATTGAAAAAGTTCGTGTGTCATAGGATAAGTACCCATTTGGGGGCTTAAAGTGTACCAAAGCTTTGGTCTTGGCCAGAGGACACGCTCATTGGACACAAGTGACGCTCCCTGATCTTTTGGAGAGTATAGTTCATTCAGCTCTATAGGGCTACCTAGTACTACAGTGCAGGGTTAAGACACCCAATATCCAACGCTACCACTATTCTTGCTTCTTGGAAAATTTCAGCTGGCTCACCATTTGGGGAAACAGCTGGGTAAGAGGGAAACGTTACAGAGACGGGACTGAAAAAAAAAAAAAAGAAGAAAAGAAAAATTAAATATTTAGTATGCTACCATAATACACAAAGATGAAATACATTCCTTCAACTGCAAGAGGGAGGATTTTATAGTTGACATCTAGTATTTTTCCATTTTTGATAGTAGACTGTAACTTGCCTTTAGAAATACATACATATACTTCCCTTTTTTCTTTTTTCTTTTTTCACGTTCAGCATTTCTTATGAGAGGGATTGTTTCCTTTGTGCTTTTTCAAGCTGTTCTGGCACCCCAGGAAAATATTGGGAGAAAAAAAAGAGGAGATATAAAATATGTCTCTATCAAAGGAAACAAAAAAATGCTTCAAGGAGCTTTGGAAGAACATAGATATAAAACTCTGCTTGTGACGTAGTTCAAGTAACAAAAATAGCTCACCTGGGAGAAAAGTTAATGCAGCAAGATGAACAGGCAGTAAGCCTGATGCAGCAAAGGAAGGTTGCAAAGACTGCTTGAAATAGCAAAAGTGTCTTGAAAAAAAAATTGTAACTTACTTAGCTAAGTGACGTGTGCACAAATGTCAAGTGAACGCGGCATACTAATCTTACTGGAAACTGGCAAGTAGTTGCGGTTAATAATGCATAACTCATGATGAAGTGATAAAGGATTTGATGTGAAGCTATCCATAAATACCCTCACTAAAGGTATTGACTTCAGTCCTTGACCAAAAAGGGAGATAAATGTGCTACATGTCTTGTGTAGTGGCAAAACTTAGTGTTGATATCATCAAATAAGGAAGGAAGTTTTATGTCTTAAGCAGCAGCAAACAGAAACTGGTTATAAATGCTCCACTGCCCTTCATAAAAGGAGCCTGGAATGACCTGTTTGTCCTTCAGCTCTTGAAAATAACCCCACTCATTTTTTCACATGGTGAAAAGATCTGCTAACAGCATGTAATTGAGAGATAGAAAAGTGATGGTAGGAAGACATGTGAGCACTTCTTATTTAAAACATTAGAAAACTTGATTTGTGAGAAAGAAGAATATTGAAATTATTGGCTGTTCAGGTCAGATTTATTTTAAACTTACACTGAATGATCAGCAAATGAAATAAGCTGTTTAAAGCTATTGCGGGGACTAGAAATACAAGCTAGGTTTTATATTAATACCTTGGGAAAAAATTGGCCCTGGAACACAGAGTTATTTACACTGGCTGAAACAAGTTTCTACTTTCATTTCCTTTAGATACCTATATTAGAAGCTTTATAGCTGAAAAAGTGATATGCCATAAGAGATGCTTTTTGGCAATGGTGTGTTTGACATAATTACACCTGAAAGCAGGCCAGGATTAACAGCTATTGAAGCTGTCTGCAGTGGGGTGAGGAGTGATGTGTGGGCCTGATAACTGCCTTCATTGACAGCCGATGTGCTACTTGAATCCAGCATCAGAATACTGATTTGCATGGTTTTAGAAAGTTGTGCAGTTGCCATTTTGTCAGTATGTAAGGTTATTTTTACCCTAAAATGGACAAATGTTTCCAAATCCCAGAGCTGAGAAGTGCTGAAGTCCGCATTTGGGACAAAAAGGCTTTAAACAGCAAACTGCACTGGGTGCCCGTGCCCAACGCCCACAGCTCAGCAAATGCTGAACGTGTGGGTTCAACTCCACGTGGTATTTGTATCCGTATGGTGAATGCTGCCACCACTGAGACTGAAAAGCCACTGGCAGTTGGCATAGCAGTTAGCTTGATCGTAAGCATTTATATTTGTTGTGTTTGTATTTTTATATCATCGGGAAGTTACGTGGGCCTGGAGGTGGCAACTGCAGGTGTGAGCCAGTTGGAAGCATCAAGCTAACATGATAAATCCTTGCTTTTTGCCCTCAGAGAAAATGCAAAGGTGGACCATTTCATTTGCTTCTATCACTTAAGTGGTAGAAGAGATTGTCTTTCACCATCTCCTGGAAACAGCATCTGCCTTCCGAGAATGGCTATAAGCTTTGTTGCTGATATACTTTACTTTTCGAGTATTGCAAAGGAATTTTTCCTGCTATAACTGTGCACATATCTGCACATAGCTTTTACTGTATTGTGTAATAATGCTCTGTGTGACTTTCGCAGAGTATAGTAGTAAAAATACTCTGTTTACATGCACTTTCATTATTTTGTAGCAGGAAAACAAAAGCAATATAAATTCAGTTTTATAGTGGCTGGTGTCAGTTAGTACATTGTTCTTCCAGAAATAATGTACTATAAATTTCCTGTTAAGTTAGTGTACAACGAGATTTAAGTGTCACTATTTGTGAATAAAAAGTTGTGACTGTGACATAGTTTAATGCAAATATATTGCTCTAAAATGAATTGGTTTTTTGTCAGATTGATAGCTTGTAATTTTATTCTGCGTAGTATTTATAGAAGTCCACCACGTTTCATTTGTAGAACAAAAGATTATCAGCTATTCACTATACAAATATATAGCTTTGTAAAAGGGCTCTGGAAATCTAAATCCTGAAAGATGCACTTGTGACATTTCCCCTGTAAAAACCTTGCAAAAATTCCCTTTAAATTTGCTTTATGTTCTTTTTTTTGGTACGTGTTTTTTAAATTTGTATACTGTTTTTTACAGAAAAAATAGTTTGAGGTTTTGTTTTGTTAGAGTTGTTTTTGTTTGCTTGTTCAAAATCTTTTACAGTCATAGAATCGTGTGAGATGAAAGGGACCCTTAAAGATCATCTAGTCCAGCTGCCCTGGAATGAACAGGGAAAACAAACAGCTCAAACATGTTGCTCAAAGCCTCGTCCAGCCTGACGCTGGGTGTCTCCAGGGACAGGGCTTCCATCACCTCTCTGGGCAACCGGGCACTGTGCCAGTGCCTCACCACCCTCACTGTAAAAAGTTTTTCTGTAAACCATATAGTTTAACCCTCCTAAAAAATTTACTTTTTTCTGCTAAACATAAGTCTGAACCTGTTGGAAGCTTGACCTAGAATAATGCATATAAAAGAAAGAGTGTTTGCTGTTGTTGTCAGTGAACGATGGTGGGTTCACACTTCACAAGGTCAGCAGATGGAAAGAAAATCAATGGGACCAGAATCTTTTTAAATAGAGGGTGCAGAGGCTAAAATGTTAGAGCACAACTCCTTTAATAGCTACATACACTATTTGAATTATTCAGATACCTGGCCATTGATATGGAATCTTAAGTAATGTACTTTACTTAAATATACACTTGTAGTAGTCATGAGTGATTTGATTTAGCGTAGGCTATCTATAAAGACAAGAAGAAGAGCTCACTTTGAAAGGAGAATGGGAGCTGACAAGGCAGCCAAGATGCCCAATAACGAGCTATGGGACTTTTGGAGATGCACACACATGCCTATAGGAAGCCTATCTTTTTGGGCTCGTTGTGTGGTGGCTTCTGAAAGATGCTGCCAACAGAAAGATAATGTTTACCTGAATGTTTTTCACTTGAGTACTTGTTAAAGATTGTATAAAGGAGTGGGGGGCTCTGAACAATGCTTTTCAAAAGACAAAGTTTGAGGTGTTTCTTAAGACCTTTGCAGTCCTGCTGGGAATGGAAGAGTGCAGTTTAGGTCTTCAATGTAGTGTTATCATCTGGTAATGTTCCTGTTGGTCTTTTGTTGCTGATGGCAAGTTTTTGTTTGTGGTGTTTGGGGCTTTTTTTATGACTTTCTCCTTCCTTTTTTTTTTTTTTTTTTTTTTTTTTTTTTTTTTTTTTTTGTAACTAGTAGTGGCCTGAGGACAAAGACATGAAAATACAAACATGGAAGATGAGACATTATTTTAACTAACAAGATGAATGGCATATGTGTGCTTGCTCACAGATAATGCATTTTTTAAGCAAATACTTCTGCTTCTGACCTTCCTCACTTTCCTTTGGTAAACCTATGCAAATAATACATTTTTACAGTGGTTTAACTGAAAAATGGAAGGGAGGAAGAAGCTTCAGACCCTCCAAAATGTGTCCTTCAAACTAAAACTAACTTTCTCTTCCTTTTTCTAAGTATTTCAATTTATGTTTCTTTCTTTGCTTTAACTCTAGCTGAGCTATCAAATGAAGTTGTTTACAAGCTTCATTTTTGGTGAATTTATGGGATGGGTGAGGTACATGGGAATCACTGTTCTCTTTTTCTAGATACTTTCTCTCCTTTGCTTTCTGACATTGTTTTTACTGGGATTCTCAGCCAGCTGCTCATCACTATCCTAGCTTCTGTTCTCCTGGCCTTCTCATGCCAGTGGGAAGAGAAGAATGAAAATAACTGGGATGTTGTAGTTCCTGTCAGTTTAACACTGCTGCCACAAGCAAGGAATTTTATAGTGCAGGAGAAGAAAACAGGACCATACAATGTGATGAGTCCAGAGGCTTCTCCCACTTGGCAGAAATGTAAGAGTCTTTATGCAAGCCTGAAACTTGGAGCTTTGTACCCAGTTTCAATTGAATGTGAAGAGTATTCTTTAAAAGCACTGCAAAAAAAGGTATTTTACAGGGTTTTGAGCAATTATGTCTGTTATTTTTTAATGTTATATGCTTTAATATGCTTTACTGTCAAATTTCATATTTTGTGTGTCCCAGTGCATTTGTATGGTCTGTCTCAAACATAAGTGTGCATGCAGACACACATGCACATCTTCTAGGAATAATCAGAATATATTCATACCTCATTTCAGATGTAGAGAAGAAAAAAAGTGAAGCATTCCTGTGAAAAACAAAGTGTTGCCTGCAGCAAATCTGTGAACGCCACAAACAACGCAAAAGGGCTGTCATGGCATATCAGCCTTTATCCGCTCCCCAGTCCATATCAGAACACTGAAGCAAAACAGCAGCGTGTGATTTTAGTTAGCTTCTCCTAAATCTTAGCTTGACAGATGGGTGAACAGTTTCTGTGAAGCTCTCCTCTGTTTACTGCTGTCTTCTCTGACTCCATGAATTTATTATTAATGTACTAAACGATGTTGCTTGTACCAAGGGTCAGATTATCATTCACAACTTCCTTGCAAACTGAAATAAAACCTCTTATTGAGACACACCACACACTCTGTGGTACTGCTAGCATAGTGCCTTGCACCTCCTTTGATCCAGTGATTATTAATTTATTTTTACTCTTTATAAAACTTGAATTTGCTTTGAAAATTAATACTCAAGAAATGTCATCCATTAGGCTCACTGGATGTTGCACTGAAGAAGACAGGCTAATTAAGAAGGGGGGGGAAATATATGTCAGTATATTGACAGCTTGAAAGACTGAAGATTTTGACAACTTTAGCTTTTTTTCGAGGGGGGGGAGTGTTTCTTTGGTTGTATGATTTCTTCAGGTAGTCTTATCCTCATCTCCTTCCTTCAGCATGTATGCCTTCAAATGTAGGTGAGCTGCTGTGTTTAAAGAGGAACCATATGTATGAGCAAAAAGATTTTGTGAGCTGGAAGGAGAGATAACTAAGCACTCCCACCTGGCATTGATAGGATTACCAGGCACCGCGAATCACTCAAGCAAAGAGGCCTGAGATGACACTTCAGACTTTTTATTACAGCAAGGATATTGGTTCCATTTAAAATAAGAAAGTAGGGTCATCTTAGTGCGGTTCAGTTCAAAGCTTTGAAAATATCTTTTATTTGACGGATTTGAAGTAAGCAGTTTTGATCTTTCTGCAGTGGGAGCGCTGTAGTTGTTGAAAAAAGTGGCAGCTGGACAGCTGTTTTCCCATGCCCAGCCCCCTTTTAAGACAACAAATCATAAGAAGAGATGACTGAAAATTATTTTGTAAGCATTTCTCTCATTTGAAACATGCTGTATATATAGGCTTTCTTGCCTTTGATTTTTTTCTTTTTAAAAGGATTTTAAAACCATGTAGTCCTTTTCCTAAGATATGCATATTACAGAGTTCTCTGAATACCTGAAGTAATAATCTAACCTGAACCACTTCCCTTTGGCTATATTACAAGAGAATTTGACTTTGCATTAAGTTTTGAAAACCATATGTGGGAATAACATTTCAGCTTCATGCTCTCTCTTCACTGTGAATGACAAAATATGCTTTGAAGTGCTTTTCGTACTCTCTACCACTATCTTTTGCATGTGAATGAATGCTAATAAAAATAGACCTGTGCTCACTTTTGATTTTAATAGGATGTTCTGGCATCTCTTTAATTTGTCTGTCTCTTGAATTTCTTAAGTTTTATTTTGTTTGTAGTTCCAGGTCCTATACCTGCCAAGTCAGTGAAAGGAACTCCTTTTGAAGATAAGATCTTCCTCAACTGGAAGGAACCTGTGGACCCAAATGGCATCATTACTCAGTATGAGGTAATCATCAAACAGCTGACAAGCATACAGGATAGGGCTAGGAAAGTGGGGAGAGAGGTGGCTGGTGGTGAGTGCTTCTTCTCTGAAGGCAGGCTGTTCAATTAGATGCTGCCTTCATTTAAACAATACTGAGATGGATGCTAAAAATGTATAATTATGATGTATGTATTGTTGCCTGGGTGGCCCTGTCCGATATCTTCAGCAAGTGAATGGAATGATGTTACAAACCACATGGGAGGTGCTGATTTTAAAAATCTTGTATCATTACTATTTGTCCTTCCAAAGCCATGACAAACATGGCCTGTGAAATCTTATTTGTTGGAAGAGAAGGTTACTTGAAAGGTAAGAAGATTATTAAATTTGGAAGCACCTTTTTTTAACTTTGTGAGATCTTTGGATATCACCCTTCAGAGAAACCTGCATATATATTTGATTTAGAATGTATTTAATACATTAGCCTTCTGGTGACTTCTGCAGGAGAGTGGCAGGAAGCTTTTCTAAAACTGAACTGATATGGGGAAAGATCACCAGCCTCTCATCAACCTTTTTAAGGAACAAAGGTTACAATTTTGCATAGCAATGATTTTTAGGAGCCAGAGAAACCAAAAAGCTGAACAAAACTCCTTGAATAAGTGTTGTGGTTTATCCCTGATGGGCAGCCAAGCCCCACCCAACCTCTTGCTCACTCTTCCCTATGGGGATGGAAGAGAAAATTGGAAAGGTAAAAGTGAGAAACAGCATAGGTTGAGATAAAGAAAGTTTATTAGGTAAAGCAAAGCTACACAGACAAGCAAAGCAAAGCACTCATTCACTTCTTCCCATAGGCAGGCAAATGTTCAGCCATTTCTAAGAAATCAAAGCTTTATCACACCTATATAGGAAGACAGACATCATCACTGTGAGAAATGAAGGACATATGCCCTTTCAAATGAAGCAGACTGGACAATATCATCAAGTACATATGGTATCCTGAGAAAGCTGGATAGTTAGAGGAATATATGATTTTTGTTTCATTTCCATCCAAGCTAACTTAATCCCCTTGTGCTGAAACTGTAACAAAATTTTAGAAATAATCTCTCTTCCAGGTGAGCTACAGCAGTATACGGTCGTTTGATCCTGCAGTTCCAGTGGCAGGACCTCCACAAACTGTGTCAAAACTGTGGAACAGCACGCACCACGTCTTCTCACACTTACATCCTGGGACTACTTACCAGTTCTTTTTACGTGCAAGCACTGTCAAGGGGTTTGGGCCAGCAACCACAATCAATGTAACAACCAACATTTCAGGTAAAAAAAATAAAATTTTAAAAAATTGAGTGGGGCAAGAGAGGGCAGTGTTCACTGGTTTTAAGTTTTTTTTTTTTCCAAGGCTTGAATAATCAGGAAATGTAAAATAAAACATACCTATCATATTCTGAAAGGAGCTTTAATATTAATGAAAATGTTTTTGAGCGTACTTCCCAAACAATAACACAAGTTCAGGGAAATTTCACATCTGTAGTTATCAAATGTTTAATTTGGTTTGATATTTTACTTTCATCTACAGATTTTAAAGTGCTTTACAGACTTTAACTAATTAAGCCTTGCAGCACTCCATAACTTACTATGTACAATTTATTTGTTTTGAAGATTAGTAAAGTCAGATTCAGAAAATTAACTGACTTATTCAAGATGCCACCGCTTAGCAACACAAGACTGTAACAGAACTGGTGAAGTTAGCGCGAAGTGTGAATTTCTTCTGCCAGCTTCATGTAGTTCTACTTTCTTGTGCCTTTTTTCACTTACTGCAGTGTGCTAAGAATGACTCTATTCATCTTAATAATGCACTGGAAACTCTAGAAAAAAGCAGTGTCAAATTCAATGCTTTAATATTTTGATTTCCTTAAATTTTAATATAATTCTCAAAACATAAGATAGCTTATGCAGTTGACAGCAGAAAATGAGTCAATGCTATATCCATAGAGACTGTTGATTTTAAGATATGATAACTTCACAGCTCAGCAGGTAGCAAAAAAGTCAGTCATTTAAAAATGTAAGCAGCACAAAGCAAGCTATTTCCCTTATTATCTACCAAAATGAAAATCGTCCTGTAAAGGGGTGTTAATAATGTATTGAAATGCACCTACCATTTCTGTGGAAAACTACTCACTAAGTCTCCTCACTCAGTTTACTAAAACATGCATGTGAATTGAAATGTGAGAAAATTCAAGGCAGAACACCTTGAAATCTGTAGTAAGTTAAATGCTGTATTTGTAGTTACCTTCGACAATTTGTTGAATTTCATCCCAGAACATAAGTGCTACCATTCATCTTTCCCCAGGCCCTTCCAAAAGCAAAACAGACAAAAACAAATGCTATGTTCTGCTCATCTAGCCTATGAGGTTGATCTGTGGTCTGATATTTTACTCTGATTCTTTAAGGTCTTTGTGTTACTTTACAACAAATTCCAGGTCATAAACTTTCAGGGATGATGGACACGTAGCAAGTGCATACTTGTCTTCTAATTGTGAAGCTGGCCTTTGTAGGGGGAAAAAAAAATTATAACAGCATAATATCTTGCTAGCATGCCTGTGTCCCAGCCATTTCACTATTTTAAGAATAAGCATCTCAAAATGTCTGGGTGATTTAGGGCTACAGTGTATTCAGGCTGCTTCAGATTTGTCTTCTTTCCATTCAGAAATTTTGGGAATTTTGTCGAGAATCCACTGAACCACAACTAACTACAGTATGGATATGTGTTAGTTAATACTTGGAAAATACTTGTTTAATACTAGGAAAGCTTAGAAGTAGACTGACACCCTTTTACCTGAATTTCAGAGCTTTTTTCTTTTGTCTTGCTTTACGCTGATCTAGTTTCACTCAGAATAATGATTTTGATGAAGTAACAGATATGTTTCAGGAAATGCTAGCTTTACTAAAATAAAGGGTGAAACGATTCTTTTCAATCACATCTACTGAATATGATGTTAAGAGTAACTTATAGATGAACCTGCAGTGAACATTATTTCTTTAAAACAATATTTTCTGAAATTAGCAATTTTTGAATGTGCATTTAGGATCTGAGACTAGTAAAGCATAGCTTTTAGTCTTTCTTTGCTCTTCCATCTATTGATGTATTATCTTAAAATTATTATGATTTAAATGATTGACATCCTGCTAGAAAACACCTTTTTGTGACAATTAATTTTGAAACACAAAGACATCATTAACAATTTTATAAAGGTACATCTACACACTAAAAAAAAAAAATCTACCAAAAAGAACACATAAATATGCAGGTAGTTTTCAAGGTTGTTAGAGTTTACTATCTAATGGATATCCATTCTTTTCTGAAACACAGAAAATCCTGTGTTTTTCCTTGCACTAGAGTTGAACAACAGTGTTATGAGTCAGGGCTACGACAGATTTGTGATGACAGACCCAAGTTGGGTAGCTAAACTGGATGGCCGAATTGTTGGAGAAGGAAGAGAGAGGTGGTAGATGTAGGTCTTCAAGAGTGTGAATATACTTGTTTGAAAGATAGAAAGAGGGAGTAAAAAGAATAGATTTTGTGCTCTTAGGGTTTCTTGGCAGTCAAATCCTCCCTCCCTTGAGAGAGAGCAGACCTGAGGGAGGGAAGCTTGATTGGGAGCAGGATTATCAGTTGTTGAGGTCCTATTTGTGCTCTAATAAAAAGTAGTGTTTGACTCTAATCATTAAAAAAGAGTCATGTAGCTGATGAATATCATCCGTTTTTGTTGTGTTGTGAACAGCCACAATGTCGTAAAAACTCAAAATCTTTTTGTTTCTTATTCTTTTCCTTCCCACTCAATCAGCTCCCACTTTACCGGACTATGAAGGAGTTGATGCGTCGCTCAATGAAACTGCTACTACAATAACTGTGCTCTTGAGACCAGCGCAGGCCAAAGGTGCTCCTATCAGGTAAAAAAAAACAAAAACAAAAAAAAAAAAAAAAACAAAAAAACAACCAAAAAATAAAAGAAATCAAGAAGAGGTTCTTTAGCTGATCTTCAGCTGATTATATGCTGTCTTGAAGCTGATAAAGCTATTCATTTCTAAATGATATTCATTTGATGTTACTGTTGTTTTTCTTAGTGAAATTGAGCTTGCCAATAGATCTCTAATTAATGAGACATTTTTTTTTTTCTCCCAAAAGGTATTCATGGCCTTAATCATCCAGCTGTCTATCTTGTTTGATTTAGGGTCCTCAGGACTACCTCCTATCCATTATCATTTCATTTTACTTCCTCTCACTGTCTGTGAAATATGAGGTTGAAAGGTGTTTGTCAGAAAATGGATTTGAAAATAACACTTCCTCTCCAGTGCTTCAAATCATCTGTTCTGTAGCACATATGTAGGATTGGAAAATAGGAAGCTCAGAGGAAATGGGAGAAAAATACTGATGAATACAAACTATTTGACCTTTTTTCCCTCAGAGTGCTTCTTAGTAGAAATCGTGTAGCAAGCTATTAAATTTTATTTGGCATGTCCCATAATCATATTAAAATATGTCATTTATGTTAACTTCAGGGGTCTTTCCCTTTCTGCTCTCTATTGAGAGATAATTTAATTCTGTTTGCAAAGATTAGTCCACATTCCGCTTTTTACTTCTCCTTGTTAGTGCAAAATTTTTGTGATATTATTTGGTTCCATTTGTGTTTTACTGATACGACTGCATCAGGAAGATTCAGGGACAGAGAGCACTAATTGGGGGTTAATTAGCTACTGAGCATCAAAACCTTTCCATGCTCTTACCCTTGTGACATTTTGAAAAATATGGACTAATGCATTTTGTTGTGTGTTGCATTGTCAATTACTGTGGTTCAGCTGGTGTCCAGTAATGTGCCTGAGCCCTATGAATCTGTTTATGTTAAGAGGAGTGTGTGTTTCACTTGGATGTTCTGGGGGTGAGTCACATACCTATAAGCATTTTTATATGCTTATCACGCAATTGTCCTTATGATCAATATAATTCAGTTATTTATTTGTGTCATAGAAGATCATCCAAATCAGTTTCCTCTATAGGAGATATTGATGTAAATAAAATTGTAACCTCATACATCTGGAGTTTCTGAAAGCTTGCCCTGGAGCAAACCTGGGATTTTTATGCAGGGTGGAGAATGATAAAATGTACAGGACTATATTAAGTACAGGACTTAGCTTCCTAAGGCAGAGTTTGTGTCAAATTGATACAGTGGAAACCAGACCTGAGATCAGAAAACACTCCCAAGATACCCGAGTGCTTAAACTCACTGTGCACCTCTCTGTATGCTTTTAGAACCTTCCTGGTTTCCTGCTGCTGGCCATGTGCAAGGCTGTCCCTCTTTGAAAAACATGATACCTCTCTCAAAACAGTACCAATTCTTTCCAGTCTTGCACGTGGTTCCTAGAGGAACCAATGTGTAGTTTTGCCCAGAGCATGTCTGTCAGCACGACTGGGATCTGCTGATTGTGGTGGTGCCCATCCTTTTTTACAGACTGGTCTGCAGCATGTTTGTGCACACAGCAGGGGGCTCCCACGTTTAGTCCCGTTGCTCACCCTCAGGGAGGTCAGTCTTTCATCCCAGTGTTCTCTCCTGGGGATTTTCTTTCATAACGTGGGAGCATGGTGGGATGTGGCTAGAGGATTACTTGCACTCAGGGTGCTCTGCTTCCCTCTTCTGTACTTGCAGGCAAGTAAGTCACTGCTAAGTAAACCTGCAGCACAACACCTCTGACTTATTCTGTCGATTTGCCTTACAGCATCCTCAGTCCTATGGCATAAGGTTGTCATTCTGGCCTATGAGGAGGAAGCAAAGGATCTATGTATTAAAAGTTAATCAAAAGTTTGATAGGGATAGCTCAATAGAGTATTAGTAACTATTGTTTGAGTATGTTCTCGAGAAAGAGTGCATCTTTCTTCCAATCTCTGATCTTCCTGCTCAACTTTAATTGATTTTGAATACCTAGGAAATTACATTAAATTTCTAATATCAGGAGACACAGAAAATAAATCCTCCACTGTAACCAGGAATCTGAGCTTTATTCTTAAAACAGGTGTTTTATTCTTTACTCTGAATGAGGAACATTCTCCAGGAAAATGCACAAGACATTGTTCCTTCCCTGTGTATTGCAATCAGTTGTTTTTCAGCAGCTTTTTAATAGGAGAGATAAATGTAGCACACAAATTCAGAACTGATTCAGTGCATTTCACTAAACTTTATGAGCAGTTTTACTGAAGCTTCACTCCATCCACACTGCAGTTGCTTTTCTACTACAAGCCTGTCTTGCTATCATAATGAATGTTGCCAGGTAGATGGTAAAAATGCATCACCATGCCTGCAGCTGTGATTGAGTAGAGGAGGGACTCTAATGCTGCTCTTCAGCCTGACACTGAAGAATACAGCTGATTTTTTTTTAAAGGTTTTGTTTGCACCCAGCTCTCTAATCCCTGGAGCTGCAGACTGTAAAACGATCAATGTATTTAATAGCAGTAGGTCCACATTAAATAATAATAATAATAAATACATGAATGAATAAAATTATAGAGAAAGAAAAGCTTACAGTCTGGTACTCTATTACAAAATGAATTATACTGTGATCAGATTTTGTTGTACCTCTAATTCTCTATCAGCACAGCCCCCAAGAAACAGGTGTTCCTTAACCCAACTGAAATTTCTAGGTGGGTATCAGTCATTTCTTTAAGACACTACGTGCCATAGTCATCACAATTGTAAATGTGACTCTAATCATATCTTCCTCTTAGCATTATCATTTAATCTATTCTAGCTTGCTTTATAGCCTTCTGAAGTTTTAAACCAAATTGCATACTAGAAATGCGAAAGGAGACGGGGCTTTAGGGGCTCAGGCTTTCAGTGAAGAATACTGTTTTGCCATCAGTCTGGTGGATTGGATCCCAGTCAGTAGCATCAATGGTGCTTCAGTGATTCATTTAAAGACACGATTTACCACTGTAGTTTTTCTAAAGGATCATCCTGACATTCAGCAAAACAATCTCCTGTACATCTTTCTTTCAAATCCTGCTTTCAAATGAGGTTTACGGAGGGCATAGATCAGAATCAGTGTAGACAATTTTTTAATGATGAGATTTATTTTCTGTGATTGGGAACGTGTTCCCAATATCTCCGTATGCAGAATTAGGTTGTTTCCATTAGACAACAAAGCTGATCAAGTGGACCACTGCAGGAAGCAGCTAAAACATAGCTATCAATCGAACTAGGCTCAGGTTATAACTTGGACTTGTTCAGTCTGGCACCTGTCTAAGCAAAGGATGCTATCTCTCCGCTAGATGCATAGAAGGAATTTTCTAGCTGATACTAATGCCTATGAAATACAAACAACACATTTACCACTGCAATACCTATTGAAGCCAGGGTTTTTGGTGAAGGGTGAAAAGAAAGACCTGTTGGTAGTGGCATCTTAATTTGCCTTTTATCAGCTTGGTTGATAGAGAGGGACTATACAGGTATTCTTCAGTAAAGAAAAAGCTGTTTGATTTGAAAAATAATCTCTTCATGCAAAGTGTCAGCTGGGGAGCTCCTCACCAGTTTAGGACTAGTAATACCTTTAAAAAAAAATCCAAGGACAAACAAAGTGCGTTACCTTTAAACTGTCACTTAAACCTTGATCTCTTATGGTCTTTGCAGCCAGCACGCACTCCGCTTTTCATTATGCAAATTTAGCTCTGGCTTCTATCTTTGCAGTGGAGTGTCCTTTCTGTTATGAGTATGCAGAGTAACATAGAATGTACATAGTGCTTTGGAACCACCAGAGTGTTAGTAAATGGGTTTGAACAGATGGCATCACCAAAGGCCCAGAGGTAAATGGTTATATTCCTGTGTGTCTTGTTAGCCTACAATGTTGCAGGAAAATACTGCCAGAAACTCTTTCCAAAGAGGATAGCTCTTTGGACTAGTTTCTTATTTTTTCTCTCTCATTTATTCAATTCCCCAGTATCACACTTCATCTCTGCCACTACAGTTATTAGGTTTTCTGGGCACTAGTAGCAGAGAAAATTGACAAAATAATTTAATACTGCCCCATAAGTTCTGAAAAAAATGAGGATTGTCTTTGCCTTTGCCTTTTGGAGTCCCTGCAGCAATGCAGTGAAGTTTCCAGAACTCTGCCTGATTTCAGTTTTTCTGTTTAGAAAGCTTTAAAACAAAACCAAAACAGAAAATTGTACTCGTTTAGTTGAGTTGCTTCAGGTCTCATCCACATGCTTAGACATATATATATATATTTTTTTACTAATCTTGATGATGAGATGATTGTTTGTAGGAAGGTCCTTCATGTATCCTCTCATGTATCTACATGTAGATGAGAGTTTAACTGTGTGTATATATATGTGCTGTATACATACATATATACCTGTTCATACAATTCTTAGAATACAAACGGCTGGGTTTTTTCTTTCTTACAAACTGAAGAATTGCCTCCTGTTCTCAGTACACAAGTTCTGTGTACCGACCTCTGCTTCTGCAGAGCAGGGAGAGATGATAATGAGTTGGTACCATACTGCAGTTAGGTACTTCCCCTGAAGGAGAAAGAAGAATTATAATTACCTGTTCTATTTTGAGAAGGTGATTTTGAAAAGTGACCAACCCACAGACCATTTCAAGATAGGTACTGGGGGGCTGGGATGGCGATTTAATAGGCCGAATGCCATCTGCTTCAGCAATATCTAACATTTTATCATTGACAACTGTAGAGGAATGAAGCAGTCTATCTTGGTGGAATGGACAGATTTCTGTCCATCTGTGCCTGTATTACTGCATGTCACTTGTACTTTAGATCTGCATAGCTCTGAGCCAAGATAGAAGCCACAGCAAGGTCAAGAGGTGGAGAAGCCTGTCAGCACATTCTGTCTCTAATGATATGACAACTGCAAATTGGTGTTTTGAGCACAGCCTGGAGGCAGTCATTATGTTGGGCCTTGAGGCTGAGCTTTCTGTAATATCATTGCAAAGGAAAATGCTAACTTCAGATGTTTCTGATTATTGTACGAAGAGTTTAATCTAGTTTAAAGTCAGATTAATTCCTGTGTTTATTCAAAAGGAAAAAAAAATCATAGTTAGGGGGTTGTATAGATATACTTGTATTGTTGTTGTTCCTGAAAGGATAGATGCTGCTTCTTTTCAATGGCTGAATTAGATAGCTTTCCTATACTTCAAGCTTTTGTCTTCAGTGTATCCATGCATCCACTGTCTTCTTTTTTCTCTTTTTATTTTTTTTTTCCTGTTCTTTTTCTCTTTTTTTCTTTTTTCTTTTTTTTTTGGCTTGAAGTTGATAGAAAGCAGTCAGGTTAACATTTTTACTAGACTAGACACTTGGCCATAGCAGGTGACTTTAAAGATACACGTTTTTCCTCTGTTTCTCTAGTGCCTACCAGATTGTTGTTGAGGAGCTGCACCCACACCGAACAAAGCGAGAGACGGGTGCCATGGAATGCTACCAGATCCCCGTCACCTACCAGACGGCTCTCAGTGGTGGATCGCCATATTACTTTGCTGCTGAGCTGCCCCCTGGCAACCTGCCAGAGCCAGCCCCTTTCACCGTAGGTGACAACAGGACCTACCAGGGTTTCTGGAATCCACCACTGGCTCCTCGGAAGGGCTACAACATCTATTTCCAGGCCATGAGCAGCGTTGAGAAGGTGAGTGCAAACCACACCTTGCTCCTGGAAGAATCAAAGATGTGCCCCAGTGACAATGAGGGCTGTCCAAGCTGGGTTTGTTGGCAGTAGCACCCTTCATTTCCATGCTATGACAGTATGGCAACCTGCCACTCGCATTTCAGGCTGCTCTTGTGTCATAGTAACTGTTACTAGTTCTGAGTTTAATACTTCTCCTATTAGTAATATATGTTATTATAAAAGTTAATATTTATACGAAGTATAATGTATTAATATAATAAAATAACTGTATTACTAACTTGTATATTAGTAATATATATTTTATATGTAACTTAATACAGTAGAAGTATATAGTATATATTGTATACTATATTTATATATTATATATAATATAATACAGTAGATATAATATAAGCAGTAATATTACTAATATGCATATTAGTGATATGTGATATATATTTTATTTGTAGTGTGATATAATATACTAGTAGTATATAGTATATATGATATGCTATATATTTATATATTTTATATATGAACGGTAATTGTCCAAGTGTAGTAATATGAGTGCTTTGACTCTGTCTTCTTGGTAAGTAGCATCACCTGTTCTTTCCCCAACTCACAACTGTGACACTTATTACTGCAGGATAAACAGAATCAGGCTGCTCAGCAGGCTAGTGAAGAGTTGTAAACTTGTGGAGAGTCTCACCCTGAACCTCAAATAAAAAGTAAAAAATTGGCTTGAGCAAAAGTAATCCCAGGGCCATGGTGTGTTTCTGAGAGCCTTTATGGCAAGGTCTGCTTCAGGACTGTTCAACTGCTGTGCAGCATTCAAAGTGTGGCTGTCACTCACCTTCATTACCTCCCCAGTGCTTCATTTTTAGCCCTGTTGCTGAGTACTGTGGCTGGCTCCATGCATATGAAAGAGAAAAAAACAGCAGGAAGTTAAACACCACAGTGGACTCCATTTGGGTGGAACACCATGGCTCTACAGGCCCCATGCTCTTGCTCCTGAATTGTTTTTCTCTTGCAAAGGAAGGTAAGGGTAAAGGTGGTAGGCACAGAAGCTGCAAATAATTAAAAACTTAGATTTTCAGTCCTTAGTTTAGAAAACTGAAGGATGTTTCTGTAAGACTCTCCACAAGAAGTATCTAGGCAGCCTGGGAAGGAGCTGCCCGATAGCAAGATTGATGGCAGCTGGTGCTCACCAGGACCAGGAAAGGAGCAGGAGCCATGTGCCCCCTTCCTTTGGGGTCTCTGCTGTGATCAAACAAACCGTGGTTAGCAAAGGGGCTTTGCCGTGGAGCCTTTTGAAGACAGTCACACTTTCTACCTCTGGTTATGAAAACCACTTGCATCAAGTCAGAATGAGGTAAAAACAGAAACTGTTTACAGGAGCTGTTTAAAAACTGAAGGCTTTTTCTCATGGAAGAGACTGTTCTGTCTGATTTTCATCTTTAGAACTCTGTGAAGCAAACAATGCAAAATGAAAAGTAACTGCTAGTTACTAATTTCTACTTCCCTTACTTTCTATGTGTAATTCCCTTTGCTGTTGTTGCCTTCCAGCAAACTAAATCATGAGGAAATTCATTTAATTTCCCCAAGAAATAAATGCAATAAGGAACAAAAAATATTAAATACATAAGTCTTTGTTTTGGTGTTTACATTTTGACAGACAAGTAGAAGATGAGGGAAGAACAAATTACATTTTACTTGAACCTCAAACTTCAGTTTGTGAGTGGGTTTAATACTAAAATGGTTTTCCCTGGTATGATTTAAGACTTTGGATCAGATTTGTGTTTCTAAAGAGCTTTGAAGGGATGTTTTAGGAGCTGGGGTTGCACCGCATTCTGCCTGGACGTAGATCTAGTGATTGAAAGACAACCTCTGGGCTATGAAATATTTAAACAGGTGCATTACTGTAAACCAGGAGGATCACCAAAATAGTCAACAGAAAGTATAGCATCCTCTGAAATAAACTGTGGGAGTAGGATGAGGGTTACACTGTGATGTTCATAGATGTTTTGGACAAGGGTAAACCAGTAAATCCAGTCACCGGGGATAGTGCTAGTTAAGTAAAATTTGCTGATAAATTTCATGGAGCTTTCATTTAGATTGAAAAGTTGTATTTATGGGGCACCCTCACCTCATGACTTTATTCATTCTTTACATACTGTGTTTTCAAAAGTTACTCTGGGATCTTCAAGAGGAGAGAGAGCCCAGGGGATCCACTGAGGAGGCAGTGCTGGTAGTGGCAGAACTACATGGAGCATATGTTATCAAATGAAGCTGTCATTAAGATATTTTCTAATTATATAATAATATCATTTAGGATGATCTAATATAGAAGCAGCTGCATCCTTTCACTTAACCTTATGCTATTTCAATGTGTTTCCCTTTAAAGTTACTACACATTTTTCAGAAGGATCGGAAAACACATTTATGGATGACTCTCATTTGTTCAAGTTGTCTGATGTGTGCTTACCCAAGCCATTATCTGTTTAATTGCTTCAATTGCTGACCAAATTTCTGGAGGAAAAAAGTAATAAACTACATAAAAATTATATTTGCATATACAAGTCCATTTGAAGCACATCCCTGTCAAATCACTGTCTTTCCTGGGCAGATGATATAGGTTGTAGATCAAGTATGTCATAGGTGAAGGGATACCTGGGCTACCTCTGTGCTAATTCCACTCTCAGAAGCATGAAGGAGAGGATATGACAATATGCTTCATGTGTCTCTGAGCATGCCTGGATGCAGCAAGACTATTTAGTTTGGGCACAGTGCTGAACAAATGTACCTTCTTGCTGCATGGGTCATAGTTTCTGTGCCATTAAATTATTATGACCAACAGTTCTCCCCTTTTTTTTCCCTCTGTAATCTCTCACTGGATTCTTATGGCATGATTTCAATTTGATTTGAATAATATGTAATTTTGCCACATCTGGGCTATCCTGCTCCTTCTTTCCCCATCATTATCACAGCACAGTTCGGTGCCTAGGCAGGTTTTATCCATCTTGTTCCTTCCGTAAAGGCAAAATGACAGCCTTCTCCCCTGCTAAGCCCAATGCCCTGAGCCACCTGGTTCAGTGTTCTCAGCTGATCAGCAAATCTAGGACTAATTTATGGAATGGGGAGGGCAAGAAAAAGAAACCTGCTCTGACTTTTTTCTTTAATTTTCCCTTCTCAACAGGAAACCAAAACTCAGTGTGTTCGAATAGCTACCAAAGGTAAGAGGTTTGTCCCCCCAAGCAAAATAGTTTTTTAATGAAATGTGGAGTTTTTGTTAAACAATTGAACCAAAGCCAGTACCATCCCTGTATATTGAACCACTTGCTTTTCTTACATTGTAATGGGCTACTGCTTTTTATTCTTTGGTATTGCACCAAGAGGGTACTATTCTAGCAATACTCAGAAGTTAGACAAATTCAGGACACCATTTTTTTATTTTTTTTTTCCTCTCCCCATCTGTGGTTTTCGGGATCTGCTTTTAGGCAGCTAGAGTATTGCAGGCAGCAGATAGGTGGGCTGAAGACCAGTAAGAGCACTTGGTTAAACCATCCATTATGCTAACAATTTTTTCCAACCAGTGGCAAAGGAGACTTTTTCCTTCATTTAAATGAAGGACACAGTAGTTAATTTTCATAAGTAAATCACAGTTTTAGATAGGCTTAGGGGAGGGCTGATTTGAGGAAATCTTGTATCCATAATAAGTGAGGCCCAAGGCTTGAACTGACTGCATAGTTCTGAGAATAAATCGTATTGACCTCACATCCAGCAGGTTAATCACATACTGCTTGCTCAAAAATACAGTTTCATCTTCAAATGAGGACTTAGTCATTCTGCTTACTGTTATCTCTTGCTTTGACTGTATTTATGTAGCCATTCATTGTGGTTGCTTGACTGAGTCAACATGAGAGTTGTTTGAATGACTCCAGCAGCAGGAATGAGAAAGGTCCTAACAAATGCTGAAGCAGTACTCCTCTAAGGCCCAGCACTGCTTACACTGTTGCTTTCTAATTACATTCTGACGCACAGTGTAAAAGCAACTTTAGATACAAGCAAAGAGGCATTTAAAGTACTGCTGTGGCACATCAACACCATCTTTTCTATTGCTTCTTTCAATTTAAAACTTGTTCCAATTAAAGGCTTATGGCTCTAATGAGTTGGTAGTAACAAAATGTTTTCCTGGGAAACTGAAAATTAAAATTTACTTCTCAAAAATTTTTGATACTTTCCTCAAAACCTTATAATGCATAAAGGGTTTTGCACATATCATTCCCAAGATTTGCTTTCTACCTCTGTGAATTGATTAAATAGTTTATTTATCGGTGTCAAACTGATGAAAGTCAGCAAATTAGTAAACTGAGGCTCTCAAACTTTTTCAATCTGTGTATTGCAGGTGCATTGTTCTTACAGATTTCTGAATACAAAATGTACTGAAGTGTGAACTTATCTAAAAGATGTTGCCAAATCATTACTAAAGTATTTTGCTGCTTTTGGCATGTCTTGAAAAAATATTTTTAGAATAAGTTGAGAGGTTTACTAGTGTCTGGAGTATTAAAACACACTGAGTTATTTTTTTTGGAAAGAAAATATTGAAGCAGCAACAGATTTAAAAGTTTTTTCCAGAGCATTTCCAGATTTAGGATAATATGGATTCCCTCTATATCTGGGCACCTGTTTTCACAAAGAATTTGATGATTTTGTGATTTTTGCCCTTCTGCATATTGGACTGAATTGACCGAGAGAATCTTAAGTTATTAGACGTGGTAAGAGGGTATGAAAGCTTTGATTCTTAAGGAAACCATGTTAAAAACAACTCCCTGTGGTACAGATGTTGGGTGTAACATATCTAAATCATTGTTTCCCAGAAAATGAACTTGGATACTTTTAGCAAATATTGCCTTCCTCTGTCAAGCTGAATTCAGCTCCCACTCAGATCCTTTTTGTAATCACCACCAATATTTTATTTTAAAAAGTTGTCCTCATTATTTTTCAAATCTAGTTGGTACTCAGTCACTAATGATCTGGTTTTTCATACATGTAGTAACTGAATTTTGTTTTCTGAAGTACAGAGAAGGGTACAGAGATTAAGGTAATAGGTCAGATATTTATTAAGAGATGAGGAATATTGCATTGCTCAGCAAAAAGGTATTGTGAGTAATTTCCTATATAAAGTTCTCAAACTTACTAAAACTAATTTGGTTAGGCAGAGTTCAACCCATATGTTCATATCACAATGAATGTATGTTAACCAAACCGCTGCTATAGGAGTGAATGCAAGATGCACCATTTCCATGACAGGCACTTGGGAGTAACATATCATGTTGATGACTGATCAGTACTATTTTAGAGCTGAGTTTGAATGTGTAAAAATTGGAATGGGTTTCCACTAGCACATTACATCGGCATTTTACAATCTAAAATTTTATCAACTGCTAACAGAATGAAACTAGATTAACATGGTCAGAGAACAGTGATGCTTCAAATTATTTAGTATGTAAATAGACATTTAAGAGGACAGAAGGGTCAGCAGAGCTGTTATTAAGCAGAGCGTATATGAAGTTGACATTTCTGACAGTTTTTAGGCTGCCAGGTTTGAGGCTAACACTGATTTACGTGCATTAGTAAGTTTTGTTTAGAAAACCAGAGAAAAGAAAATAATTAGAAGAAATCTACCATAGCAGTAAATAAAGAAGTGGCAGAATTGGCAACTCTACTCTGAAGTATTTAGGAATGATAAATGTAGTCCAAGTTTTCTCACTCTGCATTTAAAACATGAACTTCATCACCTCCAGAATTTTTTTCCCTTTTGGTTTTCATTTGTGTTACTAGTTCAGGCAGCATAGAACCTCTCCATCTCTGCACATTTGGTTCATACAGATGGATGAAAATGCTATTTGAGATGATGCACATCTGGAAGTAATTGTGAAATAGCAGAAAATTACTTTTTAATCTGATTTGAGAAATAAAAAGATCTGGGTGGTAACATTTCAACTGCAAGTGTGCATTTACTTCACCATCATTATTGCTCTGAATTAATTTCCATAGCAGTTGGGGATTGATCCAAAGACCACTGATGTCAATGGGAGTCTTTTGCTGACATTAACGTGCTTTGGATTAGGTCTTTAGAAGTCATAAGTCTGTCTAGACCATAATTATTTCCTTGAAATTGTTCCTGATGATGTTTCTGCTCTCAGGGAAATTTGTGAAAGTCAAATCACCTCCTGTAGCAGAATGTTTATATATGTATGTTTTACTGATTAATGCTTAAATGAGGGAAGATTATCATATGCTAAACATATATGAAATGAAGCTCCTATCTGTGCTGTTTGTATGTTTGGATCAATGCCTGTAAAATGACTTTCTTTTGGCTGTACCATCTTAATAAATTCTGGAGACCTAAGTGACAATCTAAATCTAGAAAATAATGCAGATATTGCCTAAGTCACATCTTTCCTTTCACTCATTCATAGTAGAAACATCAATGTGTTTAAACTTCGGTGGTGCTTTCCATAATGTGTTTTGTTGCACAAAGAGATTTTTACTCGCTTGCTGAACTTTTCAAAGATGGAAACAGAATTTTAGCAATTAACTGAGGGACACCTCCAGATTTCCAGACACAAAACCTATATTACGATTATATTTGTATTATATTTGTGTACAATCAATTTCATTAGTTTGTCCCTGAACTAAAGCTAAGCCATATATTTTACCTCTGAGAGTAATTACAAACAGAAGTAATTTCTAGTTCCTATCCCCTTTCCTATGTATTCAAGAATTTGGTTTTATTACTAAATTTTGAAAGAGCTGTTGACAGCTTCTGGTGAGGAAAAAAAAATCTAATAAATATAATGAAAAAATCTAACAGCTTTCCTAGATACCATTTTTTTAAATACATCCCATAGGGAACCTGATTATTGCATGAAAACATTCCTGTATTAAATTTAATTAGTCTTTGAAAGTTTTGGTTTTTAATCAGTAACTTTGTAAGAGGAAACAGCTGGACTGTTGAGACGTGTTTAGAAAATCAACAGTCAGCGTGAGAGAATTTTGAGTCCAAAGATATAATGAATATTAGCTTTCCATGATTTCAAGGTATTACAGTATTGCTTTTGTCATAGATGTTCAACAGATTACTTTATGCGGTTACTATAAGCAGATCAAATCCTTAGGAACTTTAAAGGAACCAAAGAGTAAACATTTCGAAAATAAGACCTCAAATAGAGGTTTCTAGTTAACATTCAAATATTAGAAAATGGTTGATATATGATCTGCTGCTCTAAGTGAAAGAGGAGCATCTCAGCATATATGTTTTTTAGTGGGCTCCTGGTTTCTTAGGTCTCTTCAGCTACAATGAATTTTGCTTCATAATTAATCAGATTGGGAGCATTCAGTGTTTCGCATCCTTTGTTGAAAAATATGTAGAAATTTACTATTCTTACATAAATTATTAAACTCCTAAATGCAGTAGAAAATCTTTGATTCCCCTTATAATGCATACACAATTAAAATGACCATTTAAAATAACTATTTGCCAGGGCTGCAATGTTTTTTATCTTCCCTTTCTTCTGTTCTTTCATCATTTCTTGTTTGTCTCTTCTTATGTCTCTATTCTTGAACACCTCTATGGAGGTGTTCAAGAAACGTTTAGATATAGCGTTGAGAGACCTGGTTTAGTGGGGTTATGTTGGTGGTAGGTGGATGGTTGGACTGGGTGATCTTGTAGGTCTTTTCCAACCTAGCTAATTCTATGATTCTATGATTCTATCTTTGTGTCATACTTTGTGTCATACAAGTGATTTTTGGACATAATTTTGCAAGTGTTTAGAGAAGGTGAACTGACATATTTTGATAGGACTTGGTTCGTTGGCCGCATTTCACCTGTACAAGACAAAATATTTTTGAGCAGTAAAGCTGCTTACGGTGCATCTGGACAGGAAGTTCAAGGCAGATCTTTGCCTTAGAAAAGAGTGGTGCTCAAAGAAGATAGAACTCCATCAACATCTAGATCAGAAATGTGCTCACTGATAATTGTGAAACCCATTTATGGCCCTGTAATCAGTTATCACTGTGTTTCTATCTATTCAAACACCTTTAACTAAATGAAATGTAATTCCACATTGCTGGCAGGAACATTACAACAGTTTATTAAACTATTTACTTGTCATCTCTGACAGAGTGCTAAATGAAGTTCTACAGCTATCCACCTAGAAACAAGGAGCAGCATTGCCAAGCATAGTAGCACTTCCTAAACACTGTCAAATGTGTTGCAGAGCAACTCAGTATGGTCGATTGGAACTGCTGCCAAATTACTCAAATACAGAGATTGAGGTTTTGTCAGCTGTGTAAGAAGATGATTGCTCTTGAGTTCAGGAGTATTAACTTCTTTCCTCTCTGTTGGGCAGCTGCATGATAGCCATGCTATTTCTAGAAAAATCCTGACCAGAAGGGTATGCAGATGGACTTCGCAGGAGAAACAGTTTGGTTTGTGCCCATCAGAGCAGAGAGCAGCTACAGGCATTGTGTTTTTTGTAGCCAGGTAAATACAAAGTGTATGTGGTTTGAATGCATCTTGGGGCTTTTGTGCAAGTTCAGCAGTCTGGGAAGGACTTGGAATATTTTTTGTGTTTCACAGTGATGTGGTAATAAAGGGTTCTTGATCACAGTGGACTCCAGAACCCTTCACTGTCAAAGTCACGAAACAGATTGCGTTCTTCACTGCTTCTGGTTAATATTTGTTGAGTCAACTGGAAAGGCATCCACATTCAGTACCATGTAGATGGCAGAATATTTAACATGAACATAAATTCAGAGGTCACGTATCTGCTGACATTAGTTACTTGCACTTTGCTGATGACTGAATATCGGTTATTCACACATATGCAAGTGGACAACATATTATTGACTATTTCACCCCTTCTGCCAAGTGATTTGGCCAGGCCATTAGCATAGAGGAAAAAAAGACCCTGCTCTAATCTTGCTGTGGTGGAAAATGTCCTTAGGCAGTAGTCTGCACTGACAGTACACTACAGAAATTTGTGCAAACAGCTCTGCTGCTTCAGCAGCATACTTTTTGAAAACACCACAGTTGATAGCAAAGTCATGCAAAGAATAGCAAAAGCCTGTGTAGTATTTAGGACATTAAAGCAGCATGTCTGAAATGAGAAACATTTGGCTTCAAACAAAAGTAAACATCTATTATGCGTTAGTTGTTGCCACTCTTCATATGGCTACGAAGCTTGGACCAGTTATGGTCTCCACCTCAAGCATCCAAACCATTTCTAGTGCACTGCTTTCAGGCCCTTGCTACCATAACACTGCAGGATTTTACCTTGGATGTTGTGCTCTTAAAGTGCTGTCAAACTGTTGATGCTGAAGCAAGATTACAGTAGGTCTAGTTATTCCAGACCTGGCTAGTTCTCATGTTGGGCAACAACTAGTCCAAAGCCAGTTTCTACGGGCAGTTAAAATGAAGGGAAAACCTCAGAGGTAGCATAATGAGGTGGTAAATGAGCAAGTTTAAGACAAATGCTCGCTTATTTGTCATCAGTTTCATAGTGTGGGAAATTATGTCTGAAGATTTTCTGCTCTGACAGAGAATAGGTACTTACACCATCATAGCATGCAAATAAAATCGGAATGGTGCTGTGTGGCATAAGTGAATATGGATGAAAGAGATTACATCTGTACACTCTGTAGTATCATGAAAGTGGGTGTCTTTCTGTGACAATAAAACCAAATCCTTATGTTTTGATGGGAAACAAGCATCATAATCTCAGCCTTTCCACCCCTGGTGCTATTGTGTTTCTGACTCTGTCATTTAAGAGGAACACATATGGAAGATGTAAATTATATTTTTTTGTAAATCTATGATATGAAGATGCATTTTTAAAACATTTTCTGTTTGTGCATTTTAGTGTTTGAACCATTAGACTGTGACAGGAAAAGCAGATCATTGAGCACTTGGAGGAATTGCTGAAGGAGCTTTTGCTACTATGAGTATGTTTTTAACAAAAGTGAAAGGATGGCTTTTTCTATATGAGAGGGTGAAAGTGAATTCTACAATTACTGTAATTGACATTAAAATTGCCACAACATATGGAAGGCAGTTATTTGCACAAATACAGGCATTGTTTTAACATGAACCCTAATTTTTATGTATACCATCGAGATTATCTAAATTGTTTTCCTGTTCCATTGACCTATTACAGTAGAAAACACATAGTTGAGCAAACCTCAGATCAATCCTTGATATGTTTTTGCAGATTGTGCTAAATTAAGACTGTCTGTCCTCTGTTTTGAATCTACTGTACTGCATTCCCTAGAGTTTTCTAACAAATTTTATGAGGACTGGTAATTTAACATGCTGTCATAATTTTCTGCAGATGTAAAGGTGTTTTCTCACAGTTGTTCAGTGTTACTCACTTCTGGTAGTTTTTAAAGATTTAATCCTGAAAGTCTTACTATTTAATGTTATTTCAAAATTTAGAAAGATTGTCAGCTAGTTTTCATTCTGCTTGAAGTCACTGAACCATAGTGTTTATGTAGGGACTTATGTTCATGTGTTTATCTTCCTTAACACTTCCTTTTGTAAAGCCAAATGAAAGGATTACCATTCCTTGTGCTGCTGTAAAACGTTTTATGATACCGGACCATGAACCCTGGGCAGTGGAGGCTTCATCATCTGCTCAGTGACTTATCTGGAAGGAGCTTCTCTATATCTTGAATGTGGTCAAGGATGATGATAGCTGAATGTAACAAGATAGTTTCTACACACATCTTTATAGAAAATAGTGTTATAGATGTCAAATAGGAAAGTTGATTTTTCAGATTACTCTGTTGAGGAATTTATTAATTAGCGGCCATCAGATATTAACCATCAGAGTTAGATCACATTTTTGATTCATCACTTGACCTGTGGAACAGATATCTAAAGGTGGAGTGTTCCACTGCTGTTACCAACCATTTATATTTTCCAGCCTAGATCATGCCACACACTTAGATGAGAATGCATGGTGGCTATGTGCAGCAGGCACAACCTATTTAAAAATCAACAAATTTTACTTAGCTTTTTGACAGAATTTAGGAACACGCATTCAACGTAAGTAGCTGACAGTTTGGGGACTGAGAGGGCAAATTGATTCTCATTATATGCTTGTCCAAATATAAAAGCTGGTAATCTGGTTGCCTTTGTATAAAAAAAAAATAATTGCTTGCTCTGCATAAGCTCTGAACCATGATGCTGTTTAGCTAAATCAAATAGCTTTGCTATCTAATGCAAATTGAATTCAAACTGAACACTTTTCTCAGACTCAGAAAGTGAAATCAATTTGTGTTTGCAGAGAATCAAGCAACAGAAATTGCCATTTCCTCCATGTCCCTTTCTGAGTAGTGGAGGTGAAATATGGACAATGAAATTTTATAGGAGAGATGGGAGCACAAATCTTTTATACTTTGTTTTTTTAGTAACTCATTCAAAGAATGTTTTCAGACAAATACAAGCAATTTCTTACATAAAATGATTTGGTTTGATGGAGGAAGACGTCTGTGGTGCTTGGGTAGATCATAGTCTAACATAGTAGGCACACAGTGCTGCTGTGTTTAGAGCACCATCGGCTGACCTGCAAAAGTTCAGCTGCAGGAAGGCCAGTTCAGTTGTTCACACCAGGCTTTCCAGATCATCTGTCAGGATTAGGAAAGCTCAGTAGCCCTCTGAGAAACTTTAGAGAGACTATAGCCGGATTGTATTTTGAATACAGTATGAGAGTGTTGGTCTTGCAGATTTGATGACTGACTGCTGACCCAGCTGTTAGACCTATTAGACTATTCTGAATCATAGAATCATTCGGGTTGGAAAAGATCTTCAAGATCATCAAGTCCAACCTCAACCTAACCATACTGCCCTAACTCTAACAACCCATCACTAAATCGTGTCCCTGAGCACCACATCCAGGCGCTTTTTAAACACATTCAGGAAAACAGACACAGAAGCAGCAGTAGGCATGTGACTTACCAGTTTTCTCAACACTATTTTGGTAAGAGTAAGATAAATAGGGTCTGTGTCCTCACTCCAATTCTAAATGGTTCGTAGACATTAACTTTAGATATATCAGCTAATGAAAATGATACTGATCCAATTTTCTACAAAACCCCCTTAACAGTCATTGAGTGTGTAATTTCCTATGAAATGTATATGGAGTTAAGAAGGTAATACGCTTGTCATTGCCCATTTGTTAGGCTAAAAAGCAAATTAAAAAATGCAGGATAAATTTTCTGTTGCCTCTCAAGATGTAGTTGTTCCCTCTTTGGATGTGGTTAAGGTAGTAAGAACCAATTTATGCTATGGTATGAGTGTTTTGAGACAAGAATATAAATGAAAATTCCCTAAACCAGAAACTAAATACAGATTTAAGATAGCTTTCTTTTTTCCACTTTGAAACTGACTACTGTCTTAGCTTTTAATTTTTTTTAATGAGAAGAGGTACTCTTAGCCATTTCTCTTCTGTTGTGTTTGTGTATCATCAGTTTTGAGAACTATGTGGTGTCTGTCTCCTGACTAAATATCTAACCAGATGTTTTACAACAAAGTGAGAAAAGATACCATCATAATAAACACCAAAAAAATACTGTATCTTGTAAGCATGAGGTGGCTAACTTGTGATGTTTTCAGTTCTTGAATGTATTTTTTGTCTGTGGATGATAACTTTCTGGTTCAAGTATTAGATAGACTGATAAGAGGTGAAGCGCTGCTGGATCTGGTGCTCACCAGGGCAGAGGGAATCATTAAAGGCATTAAAATTGGAGCCAGCCTAGACTGCAGCAACCATGCCCTGGTTGAGTTTGTGATCTCAAGGAATGTGGGCCTGGCAAAGAGTGGGGTCAGGACCGTGAACTTTGAGAGAGCATACTTTAGGCTGTTTAAGGAATTGTTGGATGAGATCTCCAGGGAAGCTGTCCGTAGAGACAAAGGAGTGGGAGAAAGCTGGCTACTCTTTAAGGATGCCTTTCTGAAATCATAAGAGCTCTCCATCCCTCAGAATAAGAAAGCGGGCATGGGAGGCAGGAAACCTGCTGGTCAGACTGAAAAAAAGGGATTATACTGACTGTGGAAACAAGGACATGTCACCTGGGAAGAATACAGGGATGGTGTCTGGACTTGCAGAGAGGGTATTAGGAAGGCCAGGGAGCAGATGGAATTGAACTTGGTGAGGGATGTTAAAAACAACAAGAAGGGATTTTATAGGTACGTTGGCTAGAAGAGGCAGGCCAAAGAGAGCGTACCTCCCTTGGTAAATGAGAAAGAAGAACTGGCTATGACAGATGTGGAGAAGGCTGAAATACTAAATGAGTTTTTAACTTCAGTTCATCACTGGCAGCCAGGATTCTTACATTTCTCATGTCCTCAAAGCTTGCATCCCTGAGCCTCTAGATGGGAACTGGGGGAGTAAATCCCCCCCACAGTGTAAGGGCAGAGCAAGTCTGAGACCACCTCATGAGACTGAATGTATACAAGTCTATGGATGACATGCATCCCAGGATCCTAAAGGAGCTGGCCATTCTATGATTCTGTGATTTTTTTACTTGGTTAAACATCCTTGAAAACTTATCTCTATTTTGGATTAAGGCAGATGAAATATGAATCCATGCTCTCATGTTTGTGCTGAGGCTTTTTCACTGTGTCTTCCAAAAGCACTGTGTTCTTTGTGAATGTATTTTATTAGTGTTTGATTTAACAGGATGTATTTCAACTTTTTTTGTTGGAAGTTACGTATTAAACAGGACAGCTCTGTTACCATTGACACCCAGCATTGCCATTCCTAACTGTGCCTACGTTCTCTGCACACTGTGTCGAATATCCTCTGCTGTAAGCAGAATTTCTTTAACAGCATGCACCTATAGAAATTAATATTGTAACTTAATTTTCAGCAATAGCAAATTAAAAAGCATATGGAGGCAAAAGAGAATGAATGGTTCAATCCATTTCTTAAGATATGTTTGAATTTGAGGCTGAACACTCGGGACTATTAAGTTTCATTTCACTATCTAGCTGTAGATATCTCCCTTGGACCTGGACTTCTTATAAGGGTTGGAGTGTGGGATTGTAGTTGGAGAGTTGCTCTCTTCTGTTTTTTTTTTTTTTAACTAAGGAGTAAAGGGAGAAAAACGCCAATGCATTGTCCTTATAGAGTAAGCATAGCTACTGAAGTTGTTGAATATGTTGAACTGGAAATTGCAAACTAACAACCACCAACTGTTCTTTTTATGCTCTGAGGACTTTCTTTCATTTTAGCATCTGTCTTTTATTCTGCATACTTAGTTTCTCCCATTTTTATCAATGTGATTATTAGTAAATTCCCATGGGTGTTATTTTTAAAAGCTGCTGTCTTAGGGATATTTCAAGTTTTTCAAGACAAAAAGGAGTGATTATTGATTTCCAGTCACCATAAAGTACACACACATCACAATAAAGGTAAAGTGCCAAAGAGAATATAGAAGAGTAGAGTATTTAAGTTTAAATAAAAAATATCCAGATTAAAAAGAAATCAGACTGAAGTAAATACAGCGATTTACTTTCCCGATAAGGCTGGAACAGTTACTTAATTTCATCACTGCCAATGTCATTTTTTTTGTTCTTAATTCATGTATGGACGCATCAACGTTCATCTTGACAACAAGTACTATTGAATTTAACCCCAACTGTATTTCAGACTTTATGTGTTTTTATCATGATTATATAAGTTTATAAATCCTTAATGCCCTTAATGCCACCCATATGTTGTGCTGAAATCCTCAGATATCTGTAGAAATAACAATCAAGAAGATAGTTATGGGCTCTGAAAGCTGAAAACAGACCTAAGCCAGTCTAACAGCTAAAGATTTGTCAGCTGGACCCTAATACTCATAAACCTTTGGTGTAACAAATGTTGCCTTTGAGAACTTAGCCCATTCTGTCAGGGCATCTTAAATTATTTTACAGAAATAATGTAAAATAAATGAAATTCTCTACTTCTAAATAGAAGACATGATCCTGGCATCTGTGCTTCTCCCCAAAGTGCTATCCTTCTGTGCTACAATCAGTGTGAGCTTTTCTTAGATTCGTGCTTGTGGGCATATGGACAAATGGAAGTCACTTGGAGATGCCAGTTGTCCTCATTTTTTTTTCTTATGTCCTTATCCACTGCCAGTTACTAAGGGTGGTACTAGTTTTACTGCTAAGCAGTATGTAGTCAGATTGTATCATGCACATTTTAGAATTTCAGAAGCAGAAGGCAAGAGAAGCCCCTGCAAGGATTAGGATGTGTGCATATTCAGGTATTTTCCCCCAAAAGAAGTAGTTCCTCTCTGATTCCTCAGCCTGTGCTAATGCTTTGTCTCAGATTTTTACACACACTTGCCCAGTACCTGGAAAAGACTAGTCAATTGGAAGCAATCTGATGCTCCTATCTTTCTGTGCCCATTTGAAACCCAAGCCCTTTAAAAGGTACAGGTCATTACCAGTTTGGAGGCTTCTGTGCCAGTGGGACTAAGAATTTCTGCTAGTGGTTCTGTCTTTTGTTGCTAGCCTTTTGTTAGGCAGCAATAGCTTTCTTCCTTCCGCACCAACTATTCACATTGCTGGGTTTTATTTTCCCATCCATTCAGAGTAAACTGATGCACAAGCACAGCATTATAATGAATTTCTATTTGGTTAGGCAGAAGTTGGATTGTCGTGAGTAATCGAATTACTCCTCTGGAGACAGGTTTTCTAAGTAAAGTGATGAGGTGAAGCGATTACAACTGTAACCCTTACAAGCATAAAAAGATGTGTTATGCTAATCCTTTGTGAATGGATTGAATTGAAAGCAAGGGGAATAAAAAAGCATGCTCTTGGAAAAAGAGGGGGGTATGAAAAGGACTACTGTGTCATTTATTCCCTTTTCATTCATCCTCTGTTGCTCTAGAAAAAAAAAAGTAGTGGCAAACTGGAGTGCTTTACCTTTCAAGTCTGTCATTCAAATCATTTAATCGTATCCTGATTGAAATACTGTGTAAAAAAAAAAATCAAGGGAGAAAAGGAGGGGGAAGATTGGTTGTAGCAAAATGGAAAGTGTGAAGAACTGCCAAGAAGTGTAGATTGCTTTTTTTAGGTTGGTAACCTGGTGTAAACTTACATTACCTTGGTGTAAAAGTGGCAGAGTATGTGTGTGTTGGGCTAGGTGGGAAACAGTGAACATATAGGAAAAGTGTAGGTTAAACAAAACACTGACTTTATTTGCTAATATTTTTAGCCCAAGAGTGAGAACCTTGTTACCTTGGGCTTGTTTATTTCTGTTTCAGCTTTTTCAGCTGTTAAATAGGAGTGTTCTGTCTCAAGTTAATACCTGAAAAGATTTCTAAGGATTCAGCAAGAAGGAGCTGGCATGTTAATTGTAGTTTAGTAATTGGCTGAATGGAGCAGTATAAATAGCTTTTTGTTAATTGGAGAAGAGATAGCTTTTTGTTTTTAGATGACCAACCTGAGTATGAATGGCCAGTGGCATAAGTTGTATTTCTCTGCTGTTTTTCAAAAATTTGAAATAATTGTCATAGTTGCTCATTTCTTTCATCTGTCTGCTTTTCTGTGGTAAGTTGACCCTAACCAGCAACAGAGCTCCCATCCAGCTCCTCACTCACTCCGCTACCAGCAGAATTGAGGGAGAGAATCATATGAGAAAAAGCAGGAAAACTTTCAAGCTGATATAGACCAATATAGTAAGTGAAGGAAATTTTTTAAAAAAAAAAAATGCTGCAGAGACAGTCAGTCCCCACTTCCCAAAGGCAGCCCCATGCCCAGCCAGTCTCTGAGCTTTGGGAAGATAAGACTCCTCAGTTTTGTTGCCAAGCTCTGCTTCATATAACATGTGATATCTCTTTAGTCAGTTGAGGTCAGCTGTCCTGGCTGTGGCTCCTTCCCGCCTTGCTGGGGGCAGGCCTTGATGCTGTGCAAGCACTGCTCAGCCATAGCTGAAACATTGGTGTGCTATCAATGTTGCTGTAGTCACACATCCAGAACATAGCATCTTACACTGCTTGTTTTAACCTTGGAAGTGATTTCTAAACCATTTCTGTTCATCTTGGTTGGAATGACCCTTTGTGTACAAGGAGCCCAGTCTGCAGAGGAGGGGATAGCCCTTCTCTGAACTTAATTCACTCCAAGCTCATCTGGAATTTTCCTTCACCTAATCTTTTAGGCAGCAATGAAATTCAGGCTGTACTCTGTTTCATTTACGGAGCATTTGATGGGTCAAACATGTGAGAGATCTGTGCGTGGCACTGAGCATGAGCCTCTGGTCAGTTGTTAGTGGTGGCAATACTTGGGGAGAATATTTGCTTGGGGATAGTTGTTCTTAATGACACGGACTTTGTACAAGTGTGTCATAGGATTACAGCAGATAACAGCTTTTTCTGGGTAGTGGTTACAGGGGAGGCTGCTCAGCTCCAGGGCAGCTTCTAAAGGCCTGCTCTGCTGCCGGCGGGCCTCTCCTCGCATCTTGCGTGCAGAGATTTGGAAAAGCACATAAAGCTGTTTTAGTCATTCTTAAACCAGTCTTGACTTCCTGTGGAAATTTTCTGAGCATACACACCTCTATAAAAAAGCTAATTCTTTTAGGGCCACGAGACAAGGAAAATTTGGCTCCTGAAAAATAGAGTTTATATTTGGCTGTTGTTGTCACTGGATTTTCAGTCAGTGATTGTAATAAAAGTTTCTTAAAAATTACTGGAGCTTTTACCTTTGCCAAAATTTAAGATCAGTGTAAGACAGTTCAGTGAAATGAATCCTATTTTGAACTCAGGCTCCCTGAGTAAACGTTAAGTCATTGAACTGAGAAAGAATGAAATTTAGTTAGCATGTTGCTATGCAGTAAAGCATTTCATGTGTTTTACTTCCTTGAAAAAGGTTTTACAAGCTCTCAGTTAACAGGTAGAAAATTGAAACATAAAAATCTTCTGGTGATCAAACAAATTTAATAATTTGAAATTTGAAACCTGTGAAATTTTAATACAGTATTTTTTATTACTATAAGTACATTCTGCTGTAAATAAAAGAAAGTAAGATTTTTTTTCTGCATGACTCTGCTAGGAGCACATAGCCAATATATCTAACAAATAATCAAACAGTTTTGCAGTAGATACTGCTTCTATGTGAACTGAAAGTGTTTAAGTTGACATCTTTATTCACTACATGTGATGAAGCAGAATACAAAGAGACATGAAGTATTCCTTTTATTAGTTTGTTGGGTTTTTTTGAGTGGTTGGACGACTCCTCTTTTTGCCCATACTGGCATAGCCTCACTGATTTCACTTGAAGGTCTGGTCTTAGATGTATATGTATTTTTTTTATTTCCCAGATCTTAGGAGAGTAGACGAATACAGAAAATAGCTAAGGCAAATTGGAACATTTTGAATTTAAAAAATTGTTCATACTAACAGCAAATGAACAGACTCTTCCGTGCTTACAGTGCATACAACAAAAAAATTAAAGAATAAGTGGACTATTTAGGCTTAATCTCAGTTCAATTTGGTCAGTGAAGGATATTTTGAGAAATAGTTTCTTTATGCTTAGGAAAAAGAAAAGTAACACAGACTTTAAAACCTTATTAAAAGCACTAAGGCTAAAAGCAGTTTTGTTCTGAACTGCAGAGTAAGAAAGAGAAAGGAGCATATTTCAAAAAAAAAGCCCTGAAGTTGAGGAATTAGTAACTGTGACCACAGGTAATAAATATCACAAAGAGGTTGGTCTGTAAATCACTACACACAGATCTTACAGTGCATTTCAGCCATGATTTGCAATGCTATTTATGTTCTTGTTCTGCCTATCTCAAAAAAAGACAATTTATGTGGAGTTATGTGGTAAATTTGTCTTGTGGGAGCATGTGTGGAGCATCTTGAGTTCTCATTGCTAACCAGCACAGAGAATAACTGTTTTGGAGTCCACAAATGTAGCATTTTTAACAGGTCTGGGATTGAGCCTTTTGAAAGCAGGAAAGAAAGAAGTCTGCTCTTTTCCTCACTGAGATCTTGCAATTAGTTTTGCTTCTGTTTTCATTGGCATCTCCATGGCGCTACTTTCTCTCAGATTCATGTAGTAACAGAATACAAATCAAGTACAATTTAAATTGACATACATAATTAAAAGTCATTGATTTAATCAAAAAACAGTGATTTTTATCACTCCAAAGAATTTTTAACATTTTCTGTATCAATTGTTACCCTTTTTCCTTTTTCATATCAGCATGCTTTCTTATTTTGATATTTTGCTTTTTTCAGTTGGGTTTGTTGATTTTTTTTTTGCATTTTTTCTTATAGACTAATTCTTTTTTTCATCATCTTTTCCTCATTCCACATATCTGTTTTCCAGACATTTTTTCTTTTTGTTTCTGATTTCCTTTGCCATTAAATGTATCATGTCTCTGCATTTTCACTCTCTTGTCAGACCTGAGGCAGCTCCTTTAACCACAAGCTGTGTTTCTGCTGTTAAACCCTGAATCACCACTCTTTTATCTCCCCACTCTCTCTTAAGGCAAGGTTTCTCCATCCCTGGGAAGCCCCTGAGGAAAGGTCCACCAGGAAATGAGGACAGCATTCCAGGGAGGAAAGTAATCAAGTGCTGCAGGCAGTAATTTTTTTTTTTGCCTAGTATGTGGCCATATTATCAGCAGCCTAAAAGGATGCTTTTTATCCTCTTCCCCAGTTAATGAAACCTCAGCTGATCAAGATGTTCTGGAACGCAAAAACTAACTCAGCCGTTTTCTCTTCTCCATTGGCTTTCTGCACTTCTTTGCATGTAGAGCTAGGGTGTGAGAGAGCAGTATTCATCCCTGTAGGCCATCACTGGCCACGGAGAATCTTTTAGGAAGCCAGAACATGAGTGTTTTGTTAAATACTCGGGGCCAGATGCTTAAAGCTACAGTCAACTTTAAGATGTGCCTGCTCTCACTGAATCTTAGATGACTGCTTTTTAAATTGTGAGATCCTTGAAAAGCCTCAAGCCTGTGAATCTAAGTGAAATAATGAAACTGGGAGAAATACAAAGTTAAAACTGCATTCTGTGCATTTCAGGGAAATACTGCTTTGCATGTTTATTTATGAAAAAAGGTAATAATGACTACTTAGGCAACAAGAGAAACATTCTCAAATTGTGTATTCATCTATAAACTAGGAGTCTTTGAATAATTCAGGTTGGAGGTCTTCCAGTCCAATCTTTGCTGAAAGCAGATTCAACTTCAGTGAATCCAACTTTTAAGTTACGTCAAGTTGCTTGGGGCCTTGTCAAGTTGAGTTTTGAATGTCTACCAAGGACAGGGATTCCATAGCCTCTGTGGGCACCTTTCGCTGTCTTTGACCATCTTCACTGTGTCGTTTGCTTTTTTTTTTTTATGCTCTGTGCTTGGGATTTTACCTTGTTACGTCTGCTGCCTCTAATTCTTTTGCTGTGCACCTATCAAAGCACCTGCCAATCTCTCATTGTTGTGTCTGTGTTCATCCTCTCATGAGGCAGCTGAAGAGGTACAAGAAGATCAATTCCTTCCTTTGTCTAGGCCTCCCTCAAAGCAGTTTTTGCTCAAGTCTTCGTAGGTGAAAGAAGATAGAATTATTTTCCCCTAGAAGGTCGCTTGTAGCTGAGCAGAAATGTACCTGTCCTGGTTCAAGTTCGGGAGCACTGAATGTCACATTTATCTATCGCAGATCTCAAGATTGTTCTCTTTCCGCCCATCTCTCGTCCCAGCAGCATCTCTCTCCCCAGCTGTCTTATTGTCGGTATTAGAGTAAGGCCTACCTTGATTTTTGGACATTCCCTCATTGTATTGGATTTATTAGCTTAAATTGTAATTATATTGTATTATAGTGCGTTGTTTTGCATTCCGATGTCTAATTTTAGTAAATTAGTTTGTTTCTCCTCAGATTGTTGCCACTGTTTTTGCTCTCAGGCCCATCTCCCTACCCTTTTTTCCCTTTTCCCTTTCCAGGGGCGTGGGTCCATGGATCCCCCGCCCCATTAGTCACGGAACCGGGCCGAACACCTGTAAACCATTGACACTTAAATACTACAGATTTCCGACTATTTGTACTTGTTTTGCAGCAAAAAACAATGTAACATTATATATTAATTTAGACCAAAACTTACATTTTCATTTCTTCCTTTTTCTTCTCAGCATTTTGTCCTGTTGAAAATAAGTGTTTTATAAACGCTTATCTTCTAAAGTGCTCTAGTGATCAAAAATTGTATTTTTGTATTGTTAGGAAATTTGGTGTAGTCCCACCAAGTTGTTTAATGTAATTAAATAATTCAATACTTAAAGTACGCAAACATTGTTATATTTAATTTTACCTTTCAGATATTCTGTAAACAGAAGACATAATAATAGAGGATGGCACTGTATTTTAATGTAATACTTATTAATCTAGTTATTACAACATAGACAAGAAGAAGTATTGTTTGTAGATATTATCATTGCATCGTTGGTGGCTAATGGTTCCCCAGGTGCATGTTTCTTTGTTTCTTTTCAAATGTGGATATTTAAAACATGCCTATAGAGCTGATTCTTTAGACTCAGTCAAGCTGTCTGAAAATCATCTCTTGTGTTGATGCTGCCTGAGTGTGACAAGGTGACTTCCTCTATACAGGCTTGAAAATTTTGGCCAGTTGTCTCTAAGGAAACTGAGAGTGCTGCTTAGTTTTTTAGGAAAAAACTGCTGAAGTGAGTCATTCATTTTAGTCATATCAAGTCAGTAACTAAATAAAGCCATTTTTCACTTCTTTCAAGAGAAGAAAGGCCCTGTTTGCTGTGGATCATCAGGAATGCCTGCTTATAAATGGGAGCTCACACTGTGGAGTGGGCTGTGTGTTTTAAATTGCAAGTCACATTATGCCTAATGGACAATTTAAATGAGCCACATACAGGTGTGTCTTAGCCTATATCTCTGAATACTAGAGCACATCTTTTTCATGCCAATCCTGGTTTAATTCATTTTTCACATTTATTTTAAAATACAAATTTGTTTTTGCTCATTTTTTAGCAAAGCTCAGTGCCTCAATGTAGACATTTTTTTGCCATCTCATCTGTAAGAGTTCTTGGCACTCTTTTAGTTTAAGGTGATTTGCTCCTCCAAATCAGTCACATTTTAATCAGATCACAACTGTCTGAAAACCCCTAAAACCAGATTTGAAGCATAAATACTAGTAATCTTCTTTGCCAGCAACCCATTACGTAAATATAATACAATATTTGTGTGTTATAGTTGGCTTCATTTATTTTGACGTCCTTGTGGATTTGAAGCTTTTGCGAAATATATTCTTTTTTCCTTTGTTACGGTTGTATTTTCCCAGAGAAGCTAGCTGGGAAAGCAACAGCCCAAGGCATATCCGATACAGAGCAGCTAATTTCATCCTCTGGATAAAAACAACTAAATGCTCCACTACCCACCAAACATGCAGCCAAGGGGACCACAAATCCACTTTCAAACTGATATCTTTTAGTTCTGCATACTGCACAATGTAGTACTATTTTTCATACAGCCTGACTGCCTTCTGCCAGAGTAAGCTTTGTGCAATTAAAAACTGACTCTTTATTTTTTATGAAGCAGTGTAATACCAGATATGAAAAATTTGTCTGACTTCAATCATCAAGGCTTTTTATTACATCTGGTTCTCCCATCACAGTGTTGTGCGTTTTCTTGAATAATGGAAATGACAAAATGTCTCATTTCTTTCAGAAAAGAGAAATTGATTGGAGTTTAAGGTTTGAAGGCAACAAGACTTATGTATAAAAAGAAAAAATGTGAAAAAATAAAGCCAAAGATTCAGAAAGTGGCAATACACATGAACAGTCTACATTCTTTCAAGAGCATGTGTTCTGTCCTGTCATCTGTCCAGCTGCAAGCTCTTCCTCCGGCTTGAAAGTTTCCCTGAAATGTTAGTAATATAGGGAGATGCGACTGTGAAAAGAGAGGCAATGGCACAGTACAAAATGCTTTTAATGTCATTACAGGTCCTGATCTGAACTTGCTACTCAATGGCAATCAACCTAGAGCTAGGAACATCAGTGTGTTTTTTTCATAGTCATCATTGCATTAGCTGAATGCTTTCACTGTGCTTATGGCTCCATTTCTAGATGTCAAACGCAGTAAACAAGCCTATAAACAGGCTTGTGACTTCTTCCACAGGGTTTAAAGGCTTGGATTCATGTTTGTTTTGCAAATCGTTGATGTTGCTGAAGAAGTCAAAGCTTTCAATCTGCTAAATGCTGTTGCCTCCACATCAGAGCTGGTAGACAAGCATGTATAAGCACCGCCTCTTGAATATTTTGGTGCAAAATCAGGTGGCCCAGCTTAAACTGCTGGCATAAGACCTTTCAGATCCATTTGGATAAGCAGATTTGAGGACAACTGCATAATTAGAATAATGGTTGAGACAGTACTTGCAGCCCACTGCACCGTGATGTGCAGCTGGGTAACATCCAATTGGCTTGGAAGAGGATATTTGCCTTTCCCTTGCACTCCTAGGCATCCAGCTGTTTTGACATCTATTAGTGAAGGAATTCAGGAGAACCTTTCTAGAGTTTTTAGCAGTGTGACTCTGAGAATGGGTGCTCTTCAAATGGGAAGATTTTAAAGAGAAGTCAGTTCTCTGACATGGACATCCTGTGGTGTTCCTAGTTATCCTGGTGGACTCCTATGGACATTGAGTCATGTCAGAAAAGTACTGTATGACTGAAGAAGCTGCAAAGAAATTCTCTAGGTAGAGGAATAGAATTAATATGAAAGAAAATGTCTTTATTATTATTTCAGGGTGATCATAATTACCCTTTAGCTTTCTTTGAAAAAGTACCAAATTTTACAGGTAACAAAATCCTGAAGGCTGTCAGTTGTGACAGTAAAAATCTGGAATACAGTTTCTACTCTAATAATGGATGGGTGCCATTATATAGTAGTTTTGTGCTGTATAAACTTTAATCTACGTGGTTTTGGAAAATAGTGGGACGCAGCCCCAAAGGAAGAATTAAAAATTTGTTTTCTTGGAGAGGATTTTTTTTTTCTCTCTTGGCACCATTCAGGTTGGTTAGGAGTCACGTGCTTTTTTTGGAAGGATTAAGGAACCATCTTATTCCTCCTTGTTACCTGTCATGGTTTGGCTTGGTTTCCATGACAACGGGATGAAGGGACCCATGGATCCATGCCCCAGGAAGGGGTGGGGGGGAAGGGAAAAGACAGGAGGATGGGCCTAGACAAGGAAAAGAGCAGCAACAAGCTAAGGAAAGAAACTTTACTAAATATAATAGTGCAATGTGAAATAACACAATATAATACAATATGATTGAAATTGAAGCTATTAAATCAAATCAAATGCAAAAGAGAGAGAGTTTCTGAAACTGAAGTTCTTACCCTAGCGCTGTAGGAGAAATGGCCAGGGAGCAAAGAGAGAAGTCTAATGACTCCTAGTCCGTTTTAGCTTTCCCTCCAAACGGAAAACGGAAATGGAAAAATGAAGTCTTCTTCAAATTGTAGTTCATTCTTCTCTTCTGAGACCAAGAGACTGGAACTCATGAAGTATATTGACAATACACAGAACTGCAGCATTAACTCTTTAACTCCCAGTGCACTGCATGATGTTATGATGCCGATGAAAAACCACAAAACCATGACATTACTTTAATCTTTCACAGGAAGTAATCACAGTGACCTTAAGTAATGGTAGCAGTCTATCCAACAACTGACTGTTAAGTGGCTGCAAACAAGTGGATCAGTGTCAGAGGATCTTCTTAACCAATATCCCTTTCCAGAAAATCAGGGAGAAATGCTGTTTTTAGACTCCATTGTGTGATTTTGATACTTCACAGCATTCATGTTATTTGTTGTATTTGTCTTTTTTACGTATGTATCATTTTCAATATCTGCTAGTACACGTGCAATGAGAAAAACAGGTGTGAGTTGTTAGCTCTCTTCGGTATTGTCTATTGAAAGAATTACATCAAATGGCTCAAGAAAGTCTTGTTTTAAAATCTGAATTTTTTCCAAGATAGAAAATTAACCTGAATTCAATATAAAAGGAAGTACCTAATGAATTTTTCTTTTAATTTCTCCAGCATTGCAAACATGCATCTGTTACGGAATGAGACCTGCTGCTTTGAAACAAGCATTTACTATTTCCAACTCTTTGTAATTTAGGAAACGCTATAGCTGCATTCTGGCAATATTTTAATATTCTAATATTTTTTGCTGTTCGTCACCATTTTGAATTCAAGATCAGAGTGGACTTCAAAGATTGAAAACGTAGTACCAAAGTCCCAAAATATGTTCTGGTTCTTATTGGTCTTCTGATTTCTCCTAAAGATTTGTTCTCATTTCTTTTGAAGGTAAGGTAGAACAGAAGGGGAGGAAAGGGGTGAAAATTGTCTCATCGATTTTAAGATGTCAAATAGACTAATAAATAGATTCTGATTCCTTCTCAGAGTTATATTTCCATTGCATAGACCCAGCTGCAGTTTAGCATCACTTGTTGTGTATGTTTTGGAGATGACACTTCCAAACAAAAGCACATCTCTGCTAGAACTTAGTGGTGTGCCACAATCAGGAGTCTCACATCTCTTTGGCAGTGCTGCTACAACACACCAAGGGGTTGTGCTCATCTGCCCTGTTCCAGCATGCTTTTGAGAGGGGGCATTTCAGAAGCCTTAGCTCACTTCATTGCCTGATGTCTTGTCCTGGTTAAAACAACCAAGTGTAATTCCACCTTATACCGCTGTGTAAAATACATTGTCACGGTTGCCATTTGCGTTCACCCAGAGGTTTTTGTGTCCTGGGAACGTCACTGCATAACTTAGCCAGCTCATTTAAAGCTAGCTTAGTTGTGTCTGTATAAACTGTTGTCTCTTGCATTAGAGTAACAACTTGCAAATCAAAAACTGTACAGCCTGTAAATTTCAAGATGCACCACACATCTTCATTTGATATACTCAAATCCTGTCTTTTAGGTATTATGAAAGATAATGAAGTGTCTACAAAGCACACGTACAAGTAGGATGTCTTAGTGGCAGATGTAGTGAAAATATGTTGAAGGCACTAATCTGTTTAATGTGACCTGTGGACAGCAGGGTGTAGAGTGTGTTGCTGGAACATTGTCTCCTCAGCATTGTTCCTACTTTGGCTCTATTCATCTGCAGATGTCCAAGGTTTCACGGTTAGCGAGGCAAACAGATTCAGCACTTTTTCACTTGATCCTTCTGAACCTTTTAAGGTCAACTCTTTCATAATTGGTTATAAATTCATTGACATTACTGTTTTCAAAGTAGTCATTGTGAACTTAAAGTCCTCAATCTCTTGGGGTCTCTTCCAACCCCTGCAATTATGTGATTCTGTGATTAATTTTAGTACCAGTCCCTAGTAGATGAAGACACTTTAATTCATCAAATTCTGTTTTCCTTGTAGATTCCTAACAAAATATTAGTAATCAGTGGACTGATTTTGAAAGTCCTGGAGAGTGGAAAAGGAAGGATTGATTTTTTTTTTTTTTTTTTTTTTTTTACTATATGTGGCTCATCAATGAGTCTATGTCTTCTGTATATAACTGTATATAATATATTGGAATTTCCAAGTAGCATTCTCAAGGTATGATGCACTGGTTTGTTTAATTGATTAAAAATGCATATAAATATTTATGAGTTGCATAATTTAAAAAATATTTAGTAACATGAGCTCAAGCTATTTTTCTGCATTATCTGGAAGCAGACTGTGTAAGCAGGTGTTCACCTGTTTACATGATACTGCATTTGCATGCAGAGCCACCTGTGACACTTTCAGTGCTTAACTTCTATGACATTTTATACCATCCTAGTTCTGACTAGGGGCTAGCTTGAAGCTGTATTTCTTTCATTTTTGCTTGTAAGCCACCCTTTGAGAGGGATCACAAAGCTTTTTTGGTACAGGCCAATGAAAAAGTGACTCTATCCATTTCTGCAGCAATGACTTTTACATGGAGAATGATGGCTTGTTGTTGTTGTTGTTGTTGTTGTTGTCCTTACAAGGGCCAAAATTACAATATGACAAAGCTTAAAGGCCTGGAAGCCCTCTCGGCTAGATCCAGCTTTTGGCTTCTGTAATGCTGTGGCAGGGTACGCATGTGAGGGCAAGGACAGGTGCTGGGTGTTGTTGCACAAAGCGAGGCAGCGGCAGCAGATTTTGTCTCAGCATCACCTTATTCCCATCCTCCTTGAGGATGAGCGTGGGCCAGGAGACTGGTGGTGTAGGCCATCTCTCTTTCCACAAGCTGAGCTTGTTAAACTCTTCTCCTTGGGGCAAAAGTAGACCCTGGTTACCATGGTGATGCCTGACTCTTCACAGCATAACTGAGGGAATCACATTTTCAGTTCTTAATCAAACACAATTTTTCTTTTTAGTAACTTTACCCTAGAAAGCTGTAATTTAGAGTTCTGGAAACAGCAGCTTAGATGTATTCAAACTACGGTGGATTCTTGGCATGAATTCATCTTCCAGAAGCTAGACTCTTTGGAATAAGCAGAGAAGGGAGAATTGTAGAGGGTTACTTCCATCAGTATCTCCAGTTTATGACCTGATGAAGAAAAACCTCTCCCAAAAGAGGCCAGCAGTATACCAAACTGTGTGTGCTGTTTGCTGGAACAAGGTGTATATCTCATCCCCCTGCTCCCTACAAAAGCATGTCCAAATGTTTTCAACGCATATAATCATCTGAGACTTTTTTTAAGTAATTAAGCTAAAAGGGGTTATGAATCTCCTCTCTCTGAACTTGAATTTATTAATTAACTTTCAGACTTCTAAAAATTTTCTTAATTAAACAGTGATTATCATTCTAGCAGAGCAACAGCAGAACAAAACTGATAGAGACAGAATGGTCTTTCTGGGTAGATGATTATAATGCAAGGGAGACCAATCTGAAAGAAAATATTTATCAGAAAATCTCACATAGTTTGTCAAAGAACCCTTTTCTCAGGTGGTAGACTGACATATTGCCAGAGCTGGATGGAGTACCGGTTTCATTTGATGTTATTTGATGTTATCCTGATGTTACCTTATTGAAATCATTCAGATGTCATTCCTGTTTTTAATTAGAAGTTTTTGAGTGCCACGTAACAAAGATGCAGACCAGATTATCTTGAACAGTTACTTTGAATATCAAACTATGCAGCAATAATGCCAGTTGTGAGAATTCAAAGACCTGCCACAAACAGAAATTAACATTCAAAGAAAATACAGTATATTCAAATAGAAGGTTTAAGCATGCATAAAACAGAGTTTCTTCTCTAACTCACAGAAAAGAAACCCAGCATAAAATGCTGTGAATGTTAAGAGAGTCAAACAGTATGTTAAGAAGGTTACAGATAAAATCGTGTTCAAAACCTCTGATTTAAAAGCTGTCTTTTCGAAGGCTGGCTGTTCTCCAAGTGGGATCATACAAGCAGCCCTGTGAAATTCTAGCAGAGTTTTCTGCCTGAATAATTTCATTTGGATGATGGAGTAGAATAGCATTATATTCATTCCAACACCATCTCCTTAGGAAGGTGTAGGTGAATAGATTTTGTGCTGACTCTCATAAATTTTCTGACAATTTTCCAAGGCTGTTTGTAAATTCTGAGCCACAGAAGGAAGGAGAAGATGAGAAAGCAATAGGTGCCGTGACTGGATTTGTTATGCCACAGTCTACTTTAAGAGTTAGATATGAATATTAGGCAATTTTAGAAGTGGGTGTTGGAATTTCACTGTAAGAAATTTTAGAGGAATTGAATACAACAGAAATTTATGAGAATGAGATGGACTCTACCTGACCGATTTTACTGTATTTGAGAATGTTACCAGTCCTAGTCTCTGTTCACAGTTTAGGTTCATGCTGTTGTTCTTGGAAGTCAACTGACTGACTATCTATAAAAATGAGGAAAGCTGTTACTTATAGGGTGACAATTATTGGTAATGTACAGAGCCAAAATCACTTGAATTATTTTACAAATTTTGTGAATGGGACCATGGAATATGATTACTGTTACTGTTCATTAGGTCATAGGAAAGGCAAAGTGGAAAGAGGAAGAATCAAGTGCTCCTCTCTCAATGTAGCTGGTAAATCTGTGTAGTTAGCTGTTCTCATGGGGGGAAATGTAGTTACTCCCTATGTCAGATCAGAAAATCTTCCTGCAAATTTTATGCAAGATGGATAAAGACTTGTAGGGTAAACCTGTATAAAAGATAGTAGCACACAAATGTGCGATGATACTGTAAAATGTAATACTTAGTTAAATGCCTATTAGAGTAAGATTGGCCAAAGGAATTAATAGCCAGTACAGAGTCCATTTTCCTAGGATCACTGTTACTATTGCAATATTATGCTGGGTTCTTCTTTTAACTAATGAAGTGTCTTTTAATCCAGTCTGCTGTTCAAGGGATCTGAAGGGACTGTAAGACTAGATTGCTTAAAAAGAATGCTAGGAATGAGTACAGGAGGATTTTTTATAACTTGAATAATTTTTTACAGTTTTTGCATTATTTAGAAATACACCGTAGTTGAAAATTTTATTATTTTTATATTCTCAAATCACCAGAAGAGAAACTGTGCAATAGTATTATCTAGTCTAATACAGAAAATATGTTAACAGTATTGTAGGGAAGTTCTTTTTCTAGAAAGAAATGGATAAAAGCACAAAAATGAAAAAACTACTGGTTATTGTTAGATGAAAAGGAAGTGCAAAATCATGGAGAAAATGGCTATAATATGTGAACAAACTTGTCTTCCCAACATATATTTAGGAACCTACTACAGTGATCTACTATGTTGCGGTATCAGAAATGAGAAGAAAAAACAACAACTTTAGATTTTGAACAAAATGCACAAAGAATAACGTACTCAGGTGGGAAACAATGCATAAAAAAGTAGCCTGAAAGCTGCTGTGTTCCTGGTGTAGTTGAGTTGTTTCATTTAGCAAAAACAACAACTGAGCCCGTATGACAACTGCTTAAGAGAAAGAAAATTCCTAACAGTCCTGTAGTCTAGAGGGCATAGAGAGCAAATTCTGAGTAAGTGGCAGGAGTTTCTCTTTCCACATTGTTCTTGAGCAATTAGCAAACAGGACACACAGTGTTGTAGTAGGGGGTTAAAACAGGCACAAGGTTTCTGTGTTTTCGTCATTTGTGTTTATATGTGGAAGTTCATACAAGTCATTACAATTTTACAGTACACTCATTTGATTCTGTGTCTCTGGCAAGGCTGCATTGTTATGGCAAGTCTATGTACGCTCTTAGTTCATTAAAATGTGCAGGCTTACCACAGTTACAGGAACACTGCCACTTCAGTATCTCCTAATTAACACAGTTATGTGTACGGAATTTTTAAAATTCCCTGTGTATTTTTATTTCCTTTTATATTCCTCTTACATATGTCTGATTGCTTCTACAAATGCTTTCTTACAGCAGAGGCAGTAGGAAGCATAAATCAATAAAGTATCAAAATTAAAACAAAAATAGTATGTAAAACTTTCAAATTCTGAAGTTTCATTAAAGGATCCTATGCTACATTCAGAGGCTTTCTCAGAATACTAAAAAAATGTGCAGACAGTGCAAATACATGTAATATATTGCAATGATTTATATCTGTAATTGCTTTCATATAATTCCTAAACTTATCATTAGTTAGAGAATGTATATATTATCTGTTGCTAGAAACATACATCTAATACTCCTGGCTTCATTTACATCAGAAGGATTTTCACTGTTGATACAAGAGGAAAGGGCAGCATTTTGCCAGTCGATTTTAATGTTTTGTATATATGGCACTCAACCATTGGTTATATGCGTGCCTAGTCTAGGACTATTCAATATAATTTTTCTCCTCTAATTTAGGACTCTTTGGTATGTTTCCAGTGGGCAGCAGCTTTGTCTTCTCAAGAGTATTACAAGTCACAAGAGTTACTGTCTCTTATTTCAAACCCATTCATGTAAAGAAACCAGAAGAAGTGAACAAGCAGTTGATATCCTCCTGATTCTCTGTCATTGTTCTAAAAACTTGGACAGAAAACTACCTTTGGAACAGTTACTGAGTATCCAGATTCAGTTGTTGTATCTTTCTGCAGAGAAGCATGAGATAGGTCTCTTAATTCCTTCCTTTTACTCTTTCATCTCTCATTAATACTGCTGTGGAAATACCACCATCCTCATATGGCTCAAAGCATGTGCTTTGGATGGATCTTTGGGTCTTTGGCTTTCAAAGTGCATGTTCCGGTCACATCCAGTTCTTGTGATTTGTATTTTGAAATGTCTCAGAGACAAGGCCTCAAATCTCCATCCATCCACACAACTAAATCTCTTGTGGAGGCTGTTCTTGTTCTGCAGCTAGAGCAGTGCTTCCCACTGTGTGCTCAGTGCTTCTCAGCTGCACTCCTTTGGTACTCATGGTGACTCCAAACCCCGCAGCTACTGCTGTGCTCTAACATTCTCCCTCTCCACCCTTCCCGTGTCCTTGCTGCTTCTCAGTATTCCATTCATCAAACATGATTTTTTTTTTCCCATTCACACATAAAGCCATTTGTAGTTTAGCTTTCATTGACATTTTGACTCTACTGATTCATTTTTCTACTCTGCTGCATATCAAATGTTCATTCATGTTTGTTGTATCCAACTCAGTAGATTACAAGTTGCTGGATTTTAAATGTTTAGAATCTTGAACACCTTCTTTTAATTACACACCAAAAATTATCCCCAGCATTTCCTGTTAGATGGTGTCATAAGGTTATGACACTAGCTCTAGCCTGTGTTGTATGTATGCAGCTACACACATCACTTGCCTGATTCTGACTCTTGCCCCAGATACTTCAGCAACATATAATATAAACAAAATATCCAGTATTGAGTCCACTGAGAATATGGACATGTATTTATGGCATGTATTTATGCAAAGGGGAAGGGTCACAACAACCCCGTTCATCACTACAGGCTTGGGACAGAGTGGCTGGAAAGCTGCACTGAGGAAAGACATCTGGGTGTGTTGGTCGGCGCTCAGCAAAAATTGAGCCAGCTGTGCGTGTACCCAGGGGGCCAAGAAGGCCAATGGCATCCTAGCTTGTATCAGAAATAGTGCAATCAGCAGGAGCAGAGAATTGATCATCCCCCTGTACTCAGCTCTAATGAGGATGCACCTTGAATACTGTGTTGAGTTTTGGGCTTCTCACTGCAAGAAAGACATAGAGGCCCTGGAGCGTGTTCAGAGAAGGGCAACGAAGCTGGTGAGGGGTCTGGAGCACAAGTCTCATGAGGAGCAACTGAGGGAGCTGGGATTGTTTGGTCTGGGGAAGAAGAGGCTCAGGGGGAGACCTTATCCCTCTCTACAACTACCTGAAGGGAGGTTGTGTTGAGGTGGGGGTCAGCCACTTCTCCCAGGTAACAGTGACAGAACAAGAATGAATGGCTTCAAATTGCACCAGGAGAGGTTCAGATGGGATATTAGGATGAATTTCTTCTCAAAAAGAGTGGTTGGACATGGGAACAGGTTTTCCAGGGAACTAGTGGAGTCACCATCCCTGGAGGTACTTAAGGGTAATAATACTCAGGGATATGGTCTAGTGGGCAATATTGGTGATAGGTGGATGGTTGGACTAGAGGACCTTAGAGGTCTTTTCCAACCTTAATGATTCTGTGATGCATTTCATATTTCTCAGTGGACAGAGTTCAAGCTGTAGGGGAGAAAGATGATTATGGTAACGAAGTCTTATGGTGATGATTAAGCTTTATGACTAAAGCACTGCCAGGTTTCTCAGTGTCTGCCCGGCTCTTGCAGGGGTGTCTGGAAGACAGCATGTTCTTACCTGAGGATAAGGTGTTAGTGAGTGATTCAGATACTGCTGAGGTGCAGGTACAGAAGCAAGTAATAAAGAACGATTTTTAAATACTGCCTGATCCTTCCTCCTCCTTCTAAAATGTGTTAGTCTTCCTTCACAGGAAATCCAAATTGAAGTGTTGTAATGTGGCTAAAATCAGAAAGTATTGGGTTGTCCTCATCCCAGATTTTGACTCCAGTGGTTTTCTGAGAGGAACTCAGAGCCAGTTTTTGAGGCAACGATAGTCTTTCTATGGTGGGGCTTTACCTAGTTTACCATTCTTTTTGGTTTTGTTGGTTTCCTGAGAAGCGTTTCAACATAAAGGGTATTTTGTGTGTAATGATGTAGGCATGATGTTACCAGTAACTTGTAAATACCTCACGTGTGACTGCTGTGAGAAGGGAGAGGTTAAGTGGCATCTGCTGCGTGTGTGCCATTTGGAGAGGGAGAGGAAACTGATCAGAGGGAGAGAGAGCGAGCTCACATTCACTCTGGGAGCAGGGGAAAGACAAAGCGTTAACCCGTGGAGTTAGAAAGAAGGAGCCAGAAAACTGAGGAGTTATTTGCTGTTTTACAAGTAAACACCTCATGGGATTTTACCCCCAGCTGAAACTTATTTATACTTTTTGATATTTCCACCAGGCTGAAAAATCCCCATATTCCTGATCCTTTGTACACTAGACTGTGATGCAGAAAGGTGTAGACCGAATGGCTGTGCACTTTGAAATATTCTGTTTTCCTCTCTGCTGTAACCTGTGGCCTCAGCCCACTCAGCTGAATTGCAGAATGGCTTCATCTCTGTGTGTAGAACAGTGATTTTTTTTTTATACACAGAAATAAAAATGCTGCTGAATCTAGGCTTGGATTTGTGGATGGCTTTATGGGGAGAATCAAAACTTCAAGTCACACTTACAATAAAATGGATTTATGGTTTAGAATGCAGATCTCAGACTAGGTGCTGCTAGGAGAATTAGTCAGCAAAGGTGAGCTGAAACAGAGTGTAAAAGAAAAGAGCTATACAGTGTAGGGTGCTGGCTGCAGCTTGGGGAAAAAAGTTTGATTTACTCTTTGGAAGTTACATAATCTTGCTATTCCATGTTAAATATTCCATATCTAGTGTCTGCAAAAGTGACAGTGTAGGAGATAAGGGTGATTTGGTTGGTAGATTGTCTCTATAAAAATGTACTTCTGCTTTGTAAACCCAGATGAGTGCAGCACTGTACATGCAAAATTATATATACACACCTATATACAAACACATAGTCATATACTTGGTGTGGCAGATTTGTATGGCATATAGATTGAAGTACATAAATCTATATATATGTATATGTAGGTGTATAAACACAGCACATAAATCTGTATTTCGGTCACTGTATAAGCATTTGGAGATTATAATCAACTTTAATTTTCATGTTTCTAGTACTTACCCATTTAAGCAACTTATTTTTTTATCCATTTAGCAGCAGCAACAGAAGAACCTGAGGTGATTCCAGATCCGGCAAAGCAGACAGATCGGGTGGTGAAGATAGCAGGAATAAGTGCGGGAATTCTGGTATTCATCCTGCTTCTCCTTGTTGTCATATTAATCGTAAAAAAAAGGTAAGAAAAATGATTTGAGACTATCCTCTTTTTCTTCTGTATCAAACAGCAATAACTACATGGAATTTTTTTACAGTTCTTTAGATAAATGAATAAATAAATAGTCTCGGGTCCAGTAGCTCACATCAGCTTTTGGATGAATTCGTTGTATTTCCTGTTGAATTTTTTTTTTCTGTGATTCTTAAGGTGGATTTAAAGAGTAAATTACTTGATCATTGGGATCCGATAACTATACATCTTTTCAAATTTACTCATTTCCACATAGTTTTAAGTTGCACTTGGAGGAATGTACAGGATATTATAATGGGTGGAATTGAAATTAATGGGTCATATTTATGAAGAAGAAAAATAAAAAGAGTAACTTACTGCACTTGTTATGTTGTAATCATCTAATGAATTTGATTTTCCATGTGCAGCTCTAATGAGTTGTTTGTATCCGCATATTATCCAACTTGCAAAATAATGTAATTTTATACCTCTGTTTATGCTCTTGTAAACCTAGTTTTTTCTTAAAAGTCATAGCACATCACTGTAAAATTATCTAGTGACTCCTTAGTGCATGAAATTGTTTAAAAGTGTATTAATCTGAATGAATTTTAATTTTTTTAGTGCTTTCTTAGAAAATAAGCAATAGCGCCATCTACGGGAACTGTAACATGAGAGCTCGGCACAGGGCGCTGCTGCTGAGCGTGAGCTGCTACAGCGCTGCTCAGGCACTTTTTAAAGAGTGTTCGCTCCCCAGTAGTCGCAACTCTCTTAACCTGCCGTAAAAGTTCATAATGTGGCTCTGTAAATCTGTAGTCGTAGCACCGTAGCTCCCAATAGAAATTTCTCCTCTCTCTTGGCCCTTTCCGCAGCCTGTCCCCTTCCCGGTGCGCAGATTGCTCCTGCATAGAATGAGACCTTTGTCTTCCAAGTGTTTGTGCACTGCCTTCCCTTTCCCTCGTTAGAATCCTTCATGAAGGGTATATTTGTGAATGTTGCAAATGTTCCTCTGAAATACAGCTTTCTATTATTTTTAAAGAGTAAGAAAACATTACAGTTGTGCCTAAGATCATTCTATATATTATAATCACTGGTTTCCATTAGATTTTTTTAATTTATTGCCTCTTTACAATTATCCCTGGAGATATATAACTTGGAGAAGAAACGTCTGCATTAGAAACATTAGGTATGCTTACAGTGTTCTGTGTTAGTTAGCTACATACGTGATTTTTCCCGAAAGTGCTTTTACTTTTCTCTGTCGTTTACTCTGTGGTTGAGAATTAACACATATGCAAAAGATCCAACTCATCACTACCAAAAAAAAAAAAAAAAAAAAAAAGACACGCAGTCAGGCAATTTTCTTTATTTACACAACTTTTGAAGAACAAAACCAACAAGAAGTTGTTTTTCAGCTTTCAGAAAGAAATCTCTATTTTCTCTCATCATTGCAAGAGATGTGCTGGGGAATATCAGCTCCTGGCTGCGTGCTGCAGTGCTCCCCTCGTGTTTAATAGGCGCCTGTGTGTGTGTGTGTGTGTGTAATGCGTGAGACTGTCTGCTACTCTGTATTGTCAGTCACTTCCAGATGGGTTTGGCTAGTTTTGCAGGTAACAAAAGAAATAGCTCCTGTACTATTCTGTATTCAAAATAGGTGAGAAATAAGCCTGTTTAACGAATCTTTAGTGTTTGGTAATTTTTCTTCATGATAGTTTAATTGGTTATCTGTCATGTATTTTGTAGGTGTGTCAGTCCCCCCCTTAGGGAAAGCGGACCACTGTTTTAATCTCAGCTTTAATCAAGGTCTCAGGTTGCATACCTGAGTGAGTTCAGTCCATCTAGTGAGCCAGGGCCATCCATATAACACAGCCAGGAGCAGTGGTACCAACACTGACACATTCACGCATGCATAAGCACACGTCAGTTAGAGTGTGGGACTGAAAACTGATCAGTTTTATTCATCTGCTGTAGCATACATATTCGCCAATCTCTTATGTAGTATCCCTTTTGGTACCTGAATTGACCACAACTTATTTCACAGAAACGTCAATAAGACAGTGGTTTCTGCATTTTCATTGCTTTATTAAGCCTCGTGCCCTGCCACAGCTATCTAAATCGGATTAAATGCAGCATTACATTTTATTGAAAAATGGAGTACTAAGCAGTTTTGTTCATGGGCTTCGCCTGATCATTTTGTACAAATTGGTTTGAAGTTTTACTGAATTAAGCTCTTAAGAGCTCGTACAGAGTTTTACTGGAGTCATCAAACCAAGTAAGAAAAGGGATACTGCATCTTTAACAAGCAATGCCATTTTTGTTTTTTTTTTTTCAAATCACTGTTGGACTATTTCCAAATGTTCTTCATTTCCTTCCATTTGTTTTCCTTCCATATTCTTAATGCTTAGCATGAATACATCAGCATTTTCAATTGTAATAATTTAAAATAAAACATATGTTTGCATTCAGGAAATGTGTGGTATATATGTCAGTACACATATACCTATTGTAAACGTACGTTCTCTATTATGTGTGTACTCATATAGCTACATATAATATGTATGCAAACATATATGTCTACACCTGTGTACCAATAATGATGTCAAATTGAATGACATGAAACTTGTTTTCTGCTAAAATGTATTTATTAATGCCATCTTTATTTTTGTAACTGAAAAGTAAAACGCATACTTACTGCACAAGATTTGTACACAGCTGTTCATTTGTCATGACATTTAGGTGGTAATCATTATATTATGCTGAACTGCATGTTGAAAGTACACAATCCATTTAATTTTCAAATTTTTTGGCAATAAATGAAACCTCAGCATGTAATTTTCTCAAGTGATCTTTCTAAAAAAACAATCATTTTTATACGCTAGTGTATTTTTTTTAATTGCATGGCAAAGTAAGGCTAATTTGTGCATGAGCAAGTTGAAATGCTAACCAAAGAAACATGAATTTTTCAATTTTTTTTTAAACGCACATTTCTCTGCTTTATTGAATGTGACAGAGTCACGCTTTTCATTCACCATTGCTTCTCTTTTTCCACTGTCTGTGATTTGCTTGCCAGGAGGAGCTACTATTCTTACTCCTACTATCTGTAAGTAGAATACGGGTGACTTAACTGTTTTACATGTTTTAATGATGCAGTATCCCTTTTTAAAAAAAGTCTTTATAATTTTCGTAAAGTCTTATTAATAGTTCTTTCTGCTTATTCTCAGGCTTGAAAATTTGCTTTCTTTGTTTCTATAACTCTCACTCTGTTTTTTTAAAGGGATATTGTATTTCTAACTGTATATTGACACTTTCGCTTTTTGCTAGTATTTCCCATGAGTGTCATTTTAGTTTATTGTAATCATAATTAAATTTGCATTATGATTCACAGTGACGCATCACACTAAGAAAAAAAATCTCCGTTCCCATTTCCTAGATAGAGTCCTGTGCTTGTAAATCACAAGTTGTTCTTTCGTAACGTATCAGTTCAGAAGTCGTCCTATGCACCACTTCTCCTTCACAGATGCATGGATGCTGGCCCTTTATAAACTGGTCACTGCCCTACCAGTGGGAGAGCAGCACCTCTGCCCCAGTGCTAGGAACATTGGGCATTTTTTATTATTCTTCTTTACAGAAATATTTTTTTGTGAAGAGGTCTGCGCCTGTTGGCCTGTTGGGTGCCTTACAGACAGATTTTAAAGTGTGGATCTTACCGTATGACAAAGGTTTGAATTAAGATTTTGCTTCACTGAAGCAAAATGGGCATTTCTCTGTGTGGTGTTAACTCAAGTGAGTTTTTGTGAGGGCTGCAGTGGTTTTGACTGTGACCAAGAAAAGTTATGCAGAAAGCCCTTGATTTCAGAGAAGGATCTAAGAGTGCGCTGCAGTCCTCTGATGACTGCTGGTGTCTGACAGTGATGCTTCTTCCACATTTTTAAGCAGATTAGTTGACTTCTTTTAAACAAACTTGAAAATTAAAAAGCTAAGCTTGCTTAGCTAACTGCCATTCTCTGGTATATTGTGGCAAATTCTAATTTCCTTGTTAAATAGCAGTTGCTTCAGCTAGAGATAATTAACTGCACAGTTCCACGCTAGGATTGAGCGCTTTTCCCTTCAAGCTCTCTCTCACCAACACCTGCACAGGTTCAGACCATGGGATCTCCAGCGTGTAATGAGAATTACAGTTCTGCCAGCCTCCAGTGCTACATAGTGATTTGCTTAACTATCATCAAGCATAGATTGCATATGGAAAAGGGAAAAAAAAATCAAGCCTACAGGGAGTTAGGAGATGTTAAACAATAAAACTGTCCTTACATTGAGCACCAATGCTAGAACACAATAGGCCTTTTTAAAAGTCAAAGCAGAGCATAACCTAGCTTCTGTAATAAGCTAATAACTTGAAAGCTTAATAGCTGTTGATTTATTTAGCACAGCTAGCAAGTTTTGCTACAAAGTGATTCTTCAAAGGATGGCTTAATATAGTCGACAGACAAGATGTAATAGTCTTTTTGTTCCATTCCTGAGGTGGCTTTAGAAAAATATGGTCTTCAGTGTATGGAGAATATCTGAAAGGCTTTGAAACTTAAAAAAAAAAAAAAAAAAAAAAAAAAAAAAAAAAAAAAAGTCTGAACTAGAAATGCCAGTTTTGTGAAAGCTTTGATAGCATTGGGAACCAGTTATAGAGCTCAAATAGTTTCACTTCTGGAAGTTCTGATGCGCTTAAAACATTTGCTCAACCAGAATATTGTTTAGACTAACTTTTCATAAGTAAATGTGAATGTCTGCAGAAAAGATAAAATAAAGAATCTAACAGTCACTGTTTCGCTTTTCTGTTTTTTTGTTTTTTTTTTTACTTTTCACCAAACATCTAAAATAAACAGAATTCTCATGTACACGACAAGGTGAAAAATGATGTGTTTTGAGCCCACTTTGGGATTCTGGTAGTAAGTAACGAACTAGACCTATAGTGAAAGAGAAAAAAAAAAGAAAAGAAAAAAAAGAAAGAGGAAAAAAAAAATCTAAGATGGGTCTGATTAGTGAAGGAACTTGGTTACTTCTAGGTGTGCTTTGTCCATGTGTAGTCTACTTAGTGTAGCCCCTTACTGTGAACTAACACTATTAATTTGGAAAACAGTCTTGTAACACTGAGGAAGAAAGTATGTGAGACATGAAGTGCTCCTTTCCCTAGAGAATGATGTAGGACATTTCTGTTGTGTTTTCCCAAGACTTAAGATGTACGTGAATTGATAATTTCCACTGATGTCCTTTTATTTAGAGAAATGTTAAGACAAGAACTGGACAAACGCTTACCAGGATATCTCATGTTATTGTTTGTAGCAAAAAACTAAGGAAGTTTGGCTGTGCTTTAATATACTTCTGAGAATGTGATATTTTCACTGATGATTGTGTCTCTCCCATGTAACATCAGATTTATGCAAATAAGCAAGTTGGCTCTCTCTTATTGCTATCACAGCTTCAGATGAAAACAGGAAGAAAATATTAAGATTACAGAACAGTTTATGTTACAGATTCCTAAAGATCCAAGGTACACTTCGTGCTGCTTCACAGACTGTGCGCTACTCTATTAGGAGTAGTCTTAAAGTGATAATTGAAATGTATCATCTGCTTCCATCTGTCTACTGCGGACTTCTGAGTGGATATTGCTTTCAGTTCTTCATCTAAGGAGAGAATGTCCCTTTAAGGACACTAGCTGTTAATTTTGAAGGGTTAGTTGTACAAGTTAGGCTGCTAACGGCTTTGCTGTGATACAGAGTAAGACTGTTAATATCAAAATTTAAAATATTCCCAAACCTCATGTAGAACAGTGAGAGTGAGGGGCTTTTTGTTTTTTAAAGAACAAAATTTTGGTGTCAAGAGCAAAGACAGTGGTATCATGTTGTGTCTTATATACTTTATGTGAGGAACAACTTCTAGCATAAAAGGTAATATGAATTGATCTTGAATAACTGTGTTTTTCTTTTCATTTCATAGTGGGTTTTTTGACTAACAGAGTCATTTAGAAGGATAAATGATTTCTTCCTAACATGGAAAGCAAGGGGAATTAATTATCCATTTATAAAATCAAAACACAGATTTAAATGGAGATGGTTGATAAAACTGCATGCACAGATGCTTCTTATTTATCATTTCAGTTAAAATGTAATTATATTCTCTAATTTGTTTATATTAGAGTAATTACTCTGCAGGAAAAAAATATGATCAGGGTACAGAAGTTAGAACTTTAATTACAGCATTTGTGTGTGTATAGAAAACATGCCATCATAACTCTTTTATAGCAAGGTGCATAGTTTTATCAATTTCTTGCTGGCAAAGGTGTATATAGGAGAACCACTCAAACTTTTCAGTCACTTGGATTATAGATAATTATTATTGTAGATACAAATGTTCATCAAATATTAAGATGGTCTGGGTTTATTTTTTTTTGGCTGGGCAGCAAACTTGCAAAGAAGCGCAAGGATGCCATGGGGACCACCCGACAGGAGATGACGCACATGGTGAATGCGATGGATAGAAGTTATGCTGACCAGAGCACCTTGCATGCAGAGGATCCCCTTTCAATTACATTTATGGATTCTCATAACTTCAGCCCCAGATGTAAGTACAACATTTGTAGATACTCCATAATTTTATTTTCTTCTGTAGATATTCTGCTTTTTTAAGGAAAATTATTCTAAGCTCTACGTTTTCTAGAAGGACCAGTAAATGCAAAGGGATGCTGAATAGGAAAATTCATATGTTATCCTTAGGTGGTGTATGGCCAATTGTTTAAATATTTACATGTAGTTTCTGTATGTGTTGATACTCTTTCTGGGGAAAAATACATTTCTGAAATGTCTCAATTAAATTCTGAAATAGTGTTACTTTGTGAGGATATTTTATACCAGCATGTTAAATATTACTGCATAACACCACGTCTGTAATGAATAATATCATGAGGTCCAAAAAATTTTCTTTTTTTTGGCACTAAGGACATTATAACAGAAGGAAGCACTGACAAATTTCATGGCTGTTTGTGAAGTTTAGGAACAAGCATGTTAATATACCAGCAGATTTGCTCTATATTTGTATTTCTTTGTTGTAGACTTGCCAGATGTCTTATTTTGACAAAATTTGACAGTTTGGATTTCTGACTGTTAAGAGTCTGGGTTGTAGTTACCACTGAAAGTCCAGTTTTGCCTGCCTTCCAGAATCTGCAGCGTGGCACGCACAAAAGCAAGACACTCCACTAACTTTGTCTCTAAACTATTTCTGCCTTGGAACTGGCAGGAATCTGATTCCACAGCATCATGGATTTGGCTTTAAACAGACCTGAAGTCTGAACTGCTTCTGAATTTTCTGTCATTTGGGCATGAAGCACGAAATGCATCCCTTAAGGGTGTTAATTTTCTTCCTGATTGTTTTAAGGGAAATGGAGTTTGGAGAAGGATTATTGCTCAGTTTATTGAAGCTTACCAAACTGCAAAACTGCACAGTGCTAACATTTAAGGTGTCTCATAACCAATTATAATAGTATCAGCCTGTGAGGTTTTGTGCAGTTTTGGCTAGAACTGTTTGAAAATTCTCCAAAGTTTAATGTCTTAGTGGAGACAGCTTTACAAAGACAGTTTAATTTGGGCTAAGTTACTGTGGATTCTGGACAAAGTATCCACCAGGAATCAACATGGTTCTTACTGAGCCAGGGCTGCCAGGCACTTGGGCAGCCTTGTGGATGGACTGACCTGAAGCTGTGAGCCCGCAGGCCCTGCCCACAACAGCTGTCCTAGTTGACTGGAAACGGAGTTTGGGTTAACACTTTTCCAGCATCCTAGGTGTGTGATTTTGGGGATGCTGGAGGATTTGGTTCTCCTGACCATTGTCTGTTCTGAGGTTTAAAAAAAAAAAAAAAAGCAAACTTTCCGGTTTCCAGGTTTTCAGCTGTAGGACAAACTATTAGGCAATTTGCTTCAGAATTGGAGCTCTGTTTTGTCACAGAGCTGTAGATGTTTTAAATTTTTTTTCCAGATTGGGACAAAATCAATTCTGGATTCTGCCATTCCCGTCCAAAACAGTCCAGTTGTCTCTGCACAGTTCCAGTCGTAATAATGAATGATGAAATTCTGTGAATTTTATACAAACACTTACATCTGTGTATCTGTGGTTTATACTCAGTAAGAGCAGTATCTTTATTATTGTGCATAAAAAAAGCTAGTAGCTTGTAAATATGCATATAATTCTTTTAAATTACTTCTAAGACTTTTGAAGAAATACAATTTTATTTTAAGACGAGCTATTCAAGTATTACATGAGAGAATGGATTTTAAAGGAAAAGACCTGGGTCTATGAATATGAACTTTTATTCTGAAGAAAAAGAACAATAGTGAAGGGGGAGCCCTTTCAAAAACTAAGTTGCACGTAATACCTTCTTTATTTCATATCAGTAAGAATCTCTTTACCTTTGTCATTACATTTCTGAAAACAAAAATCACTGCCTTTCACTTCTCTTTTATTCAGGATGCATTCTGGAACTCTGTATTCATTCTGTTTTTCTATTGTAAAAAATTAATAGGATTTAGTCACCACTTGGACATTTTGTTCTTTTAATTATATTGTTTTTATTCTTAAAAATACACAATTTGAGGGTAATGTATTTCTTCATGAGCTTTGTTTCCCTGCAGTGCCCAATGATCCACTTGTGCCGACAGCTGTGTTAGGTGAGGACCCTAGTCCTTCATTACCCATTCCTGCATGAGTTTCATCTCCTTGCATGGTTGAACATTGAAACAGCTTGTTTTATGTAAAAGATAGCTATGCTGTTATCACAAAATTACTCCTAGTCAGTGCTATCTGAAGAATAAATAAATAAATAGGTAAACTGAAAATACTGTAACACTTCTCCCCAAAGCATTCAAATTGAGTTCAGATGAACTAACATGTGGAACTAAAATTCTCTTAGAAGACACGTGAAAAAAAATCAGATCCATATCAGTATTACATGGCACCCAAAGCTCAATTTTCTAACTGAGTAACAAGAATGAAAAGAAAAATAGAAAAGTGAAAAGCTTCTATAGTATCCAAGAAGAAAGCTTTGTTTTTTCATTCTGTACAAATATCCCTGAATTAATTAAATGTTTCAGTTGACCTTAATTAGTAAGCTTCTCAACTTTGTAATTGCTTTAAAAAGAACAACGGATGTTGGGAGTGGCCAGGCCATTCATTTTTATGCCACGTCTAACACTGAAAGTACTTGTTTTAAGAGTTGGATTTAAAACTAAAACGCAAAGACAATTTAATCCCTCTTCTATCTTGAGATGGGTTTGTATACTTTCAATCTAGACTGTTTCTGGCTATGGATTGTCTTACTTTTTCTAAATATTTGTGACCAAAGCTCAGTTTTCTCACTGAGTAATACTTATTATTAGCTGACTATTACAACTGAGTGTCATTACTACTCACTCCAAATTTTCCTAACTAGACTTATCTAGACTGAATCTTCATTGCTGGAAATTGAATAATTTCCTTTTGAGAGACTCATAGAAAATACGGAGGACTGACACACTCTTGTCCTTGTAAAACAGTCTTTTATCCAATAAATGGCTTCTATGTTCTCTATCGTCTCTCTTCCAGTTGAACTAAACCCAGTTCTTTCACTCATTATCTCATAGTTAATGTTTTCTAAAGTTTTTCTCTCTTCTTCTCTGTACTTTCCAACCTATAGATAAAATTTTTGAACTGTGGTGCCCCAAATCAGGTACAGTTTTTAGGAGCTGTCTCAATGCTGAGTTGACTGGATTAGGTACCCACTTGCCCTACTCACAGTGGTCCTGAACCATATTTTGTCCTTTTTCCCGTGCTCATGTTGCTGACTTGTACTCAGTTATCTGCTAAAATCCCAGCTATCCTTACCCAATCCACCAGTCCATTTTGTAGCAATATATTTGACTTCTCTTTCCTAGCTGTTACATTCTTTAATTCACCTTGTTAATTTTTGCATGTGTCCCAAATAATCAAAATAACTTTGACATCAAATCCTGTACTTGCAAACTGCTCATGCCCTCTGTCCATATAATCAAGATATTTTCTATCCCATTATGCAAATTGTACATAAAAATATTGATAGAGCCTTTGCAGATCTTCATTTAAATTGTCTTCTGAGACTGACAGCAAATCGTTATTTGCTATTTTGTGAGAGCTCTTTTGTCTTTGTCAAGCGGGTGTGTACTCACAATGTAGAAGATTTACAAGCCATATTCTCTGCCTGTTTCCTTTTGGTAATGTTGCAAATGACATTCTCATAACTATAATAACAGTCAAGCATGGTAGTGCTTAAAAAGGTTTATACTCGTCAGAGCCATTATATGCTCGAACTCTCCTAAGGAAACCTAATCAGGTGGTTTAAGAAGTTTGTGAATAGAGGTGAAATATCACAGTTTCCTGAAAGAGCAATGGGTTAGACTCAGTGATTCTAAATACTTACCAAAATTGGATCAATGGACTTAAACTTCATTTAATAATGAGTCCTTCCTTGAAATTCTTGTGTGGCTTTTCATATCTTTTAGCTTCATGTCAAGCTCACACAATTTACATAGATAATGTCCAGTGATACTAGACAAGCTCTTCCTAATAGCTTATTTGGACTACGAGCACATTGCAGTGGTCAGTCCTCTATCACTGCCTTGTGCGGTGTCACAGACATGGGCAGCTCTGACCAGCAAGGACAAGGGATGAACAGAAGAACATTTTAACAGTTCCTGTTCGAATTTCTGTCTCCTGGTAATGGTGTTTTGGGCATGATAGTCTCCTAGCACGAGCACAGCAGTGATTGTTGGAAGAGGTAACATTTTTCATTACAGAGACTGACAGTGAAGAGAGGTAGGCAAGCTTCTGGGCACGCCATGTAGAAGAGGTTGTGTAGCTGAGATCATTTGCTTGCTCCTTGTCCATATAATCTTTACTTGACTCAACATCAAAACAGCATCACAATTACATCTGCTTTATTTAGAGATGAGCAAAATTGTATGGTTTCTGAATTAGACACAGTTTTATTTTGTGTGAAGCTGTTATAAGTAGCTGTACTAGATTTCTTTGTCTTCACCTATAGCTTATTAACACCACACTCCATTCTGTGTACATTAGCTCTAACTTAGTATGACAATTTCGCTTTTCTCAAGTTCCTTTCATTACATTGATAGCATAATGCAGCCCTTATATTTTTAAAACTGCTTTCATTGTTACCTATTGTGAAGGTTTAACAACTTTTAATGTCATTTTCTTCTAGTCATTTTCTAATATAGTCCTGAAATAAATTTCTTATGTTCTGTTCACTCATTTTTTTTCGCTGCTTCAATGGGTTAAAGTGCCTATTACTGGTAAGTATATAGCATGGAATGGGGAAAACTGAAAATCCTGAAGTGTTTTGAATTGTATATAATTTAATATGATTGACTGCTGCATGTCACTTACGTTATTAAGCAAGGTAGTGAGGCATTAATGCACTGAAATTAGCAACTTGTGTGACAGTTCAAGGAATTGGGTTTCTTACTAGGAGATCTCATTCCAGAAGGCAGTAACAGGTTTTGCATTTTGGCAGAAATGAAGTAAATCCAACACTTGCAGTGTCCGCTTTTTTTTCCTGATGTTTTACTTTCTGATCTGGGTCCTTTGCAAGGTAAATTGTAGACTGATTGCGAAGAAGTAAATGTGGGATCAGGTCAGATATTCACTGTTCATTTCTGTAGTTACATTCCAAAAAGATTTCAATTGGAATTTTCATTCATCTGTAGTGCTAATTTACTATATTTCACAGAAGGAATTGGCTAAATGTGATCATTTCACCCAGTTTTAATGTTTGGTTTTGATAAAAGGATTAGTGTAATGTAGGGCATTGAAGGTGACTTCTATATTTATACAGAGTAAAAATGGCAACTCAAATCAACGTACTCGGCAGTTTTATTTTTCTACTAAAAGATTTGAGTTAAAACAAGCACTCTGAACTGTTGATTCTTCACCTCAGATAGAGCTGGTCTTCTGAAGTACTGGCAGAATTGCTTCAGTGTTTTAGTTGGTTCTCAGTTTGCTGTTTGTTGGCTTTAGAAAAATGATGTGCTGATACCACTACATTGTTATTAAAATTTATTGTTTAAGGTGTAGAATTGCTGATGATACATATTAGCCATTGAAAAGTTACTTTAGATGATAGAGGCTGGAGTTCACAAGTACATTAATGTCATAAAGTTTTGTAGCTTCAAATAAAACATCCTTCAGACCTCTATTGCAGGATGAAGGATTGCAAACTTTTGTATGTGTTTGAAGTTAAATTCTTTTATGTACTTCCCAAGATCCATGTGCTGGAGAGTAAGTACTTTGCATTCTCATAAATTAGATTTACTTTTGAAGGAAGAGACTAAAAATAGATCTTGATACATCTAGAAGCAGATATTGCCCCATGGGTACCTAATGTGTTGATTTCTTTTGATCATAGATGAAAATCACAGTGCAACGGCAGAGTCCAGTCGCCTCCTGGATGTCCCCCGTTACCTGTGTGAAGGCACAGAGTCCCCTTACCAGACCGGGCAGCTGCACCCTGCCATCAGGGTGGCTGATCTACTGCAGCACATTAACCTGATGAAGACTTCTGACAGCTATGGATTTAAAGAGGAGTATGAGGTGAGATCTTTAGTGATTTAACTTGCAAAACATTTTCCTAGCAAAAAATAGTTTTGAAAGCCTTTTGTTTGCATTGCATTACAAAAGGGTGCAACTAAATGTCATAGCATTAAGTGAAAATAAAATAAAGATAAGAAGGCATAAGATTCCTTGGTATATAACCCGAAAGTGAAATAGTAATTGGAGACCAGTGGTTTGAGCTGTTGTTGTGCCTGGAAAAAACACTATGTGTTTTCCTGTGGGTGTAAGGAGATATAACCAGCTGAATGTTTCTGACATATTGCAAGAATTTGCCACCCCTTCTCTGCTTCTTAGTTGAAATTCTGTAATTAGTTATGTGAGTTTTCCTAGCCATCTTCAATGCAGATCTCCTAGATTAGGTTGAAGTGATGATTTAACCTGGCTGGTTTTGCCAGAAGCACAGACTGGAAGCACTCCTTTGATTTATTTAGGCATCTCAGTAGGGCAGTACTGGGGCTAAACTCCAGCTGAGAAGCAGTAAAGAAGTTCTGAGGGTTGTGACTTCATGAAGTCCTTATTAGACTTGCCTGAGCATGTCCACTTGCAACTTTAATTTAAAAAGGAAAACGCAAAATTTTCAGCACTGGGGGCAGAAGACGAGTACAGATTCATTTCACTTCCTATTGCTAAATTTTTTTGTGATTCTTTGGGATTAGAACATCAGGCAGTGCACACGGTAAAGATGGGAATGATACTGCCAAGTCGCATGCAATACAGCTAGGTGTAAAATGACTTTTCTCTGAGTAAGCAATCTCTTCTGACTCAGTTTTCAACCTTCTCTCCTTTCTGCAGCTGTCTCTACTGTAACATAAGAACTGGAATAAATAAATGTGTGGTTTTTAAAAGAATATTATTCTCTTTTCCTCTCTTTTACTTAAATACACTTCGTTACGCTCTGCCTACCTTCAATGTCAAGGACTGCTGGGGGAGGGTTGTCCCTGATCCCGTATCAGGTGTTGTCCTGCTTACTACTTTCTCTATTGCAATATGTGACATCTTTGCCCTGGCTTGTGCTTCTGCATGTGCATTAAAGTTTTGTTTCCATGGCTGCTGTGTACTTTTTGGAGCTAACTTGTCCAGCTCAGGATAAGAGAACATCTGGAAGGAGGGAATAGTATAGACCTGCGACAGCTGTAAAATATCTACAGGCTATGAAGAAAAACCCAAGGAGGAGCAAAAGCTTCGTCTGTCACTACTGAGAGATCAAACTCTTAAGAAGAGACCAGAAATATAAATAATTTTGATATTGGCTAGAGGAAGGGACATGAGTAAAAACAACACGAACAATATACACTGACAGAGGAGTCTTTCTGATGGCTCTTTAGAAAGAAAAGCCATTGCACAAAACTGTATGAGGAAAGTAATGTAATGTTGTTGTAAACAGGCTACATATTATTATGTCTTGTAAGAAGGGTGATCAATCTACCTGTTTTCTCAACTTGCAGTGGTTCATCCATAATAAGAGTGTCTATGCATGTTTAGCCTTCCAGCAGCTCCAGGATTTGAAATCTGGAGTCCCTCAGTGACTTACCCATTGACCCATATCAGTCACAGGGAGGAAGAGCCTTCCTCCCTCTTTAGATGTATTTCTATACTGCGGTGCCGTCTAGCTGACCAGAGCGGACGAGCAGAGCCAGCTTACTCTATGGTAGGGAAGTTCTTTTAAAATGTTATTTTTGGAGGTAAATTAATGGTCGGAATGTTTTCTTTCGGAACATTTTTATTTATAGAGTTTCTTTGAGGGGCAGTCAGCTTCTTGGGATGTCGCTAAGAAGGATCAAAACAGAGCAAAGAATCGCTATGGAAACATTATAGCATGTGAGTATCAGTGTGCATGGTTTTAGTGATAGACATATTCCTGCACTACTTGTTCCATGTTTTCTCCTGCTTAAAAAGTCCCCCGTGGCGTACCTGCTAACTACCCCAATCAGAGAAGGATGGCAGGGCCTTTTTCGGGACTTCTCTTTGTCCTTTGCAGTTCAACTTACTTTCTCTTTGCCTGTCTGTTGTACAAGCTGTGGTAAGCATATATAGTGACAAGCTAACACTCATCTGGGTGTTAATTCTGCAGTAGTTTTCTACAGTCATAATTTATTTCAGGTAATACTAACAGCTTCAAAACTGGTTTATGTTATTTGTCATTGATACATCTGAATTGCAGTTGTTTAAAGCTGATTATTAAAAATAACGTGATTAAAATCAGAGAGTTCTGTCTCTTGTCTTTAGGCTTAAAGTTTCAGTAGTTTAGATTCATCATCTGGGATAATGCAATTTGTTATTGTTTTACAAAAGCGATTGAATGTACAGGAAAGAAGCTACTGGAGAGGCCCCTGAACTGGTAGGGTTATCTTCATCAAATCCAAAGTGTGTTGCTAATGGCTACTTTGTGACTTTCTTATTTTCTTTAAAATGTCTGTATGAACTCGGAACAGACTGGGGCTGGAAGTAAGGAAACAGTAATCATTATTTCTGGATTTCTAGATGTCCGTCAGTGGCGCTGGTTTTGAAAGGGACTTTGAGCAAGTAACCTAGGTTCTTTGTGTCTTTTTACTGCATGTAACACCACTGTATGTTTCAGCTACACTTAATTAAATTTAATGAATGTTTTTCAAGTAATTGGAGATCTCAGAGAAAATGACTCTTAGTAGTTCTGTGTAAACACTTATATTTAAGGGCTGAAAATTCTAATGTGCTTGTGCCGGCCAATTTTGGTTTTCTAGAGGACTTGCCATAATATTTTAGTTTAAAATCACGCTTCAAAAAGGCACCATAACCACTTGGTTTTTACAGATGACCACTCCAGGGTGATTTTGCAACCTGTTGAAGATGATCCATCTTCAGATTACATTAATGCCAACTACATAGATGTGAGTGGATTGCACAGCTTTCTCTCTCAATCTACTACCTTCTCTATGTGAAAATTTTGCATGTTATGCCTACAAATTTATTGAAAGCTTTCTTTTATTAAGAACAAAATGTACACTTTCCTTGTTCTACGTCCTAGTACTCACTGACATTGTTGTGCTTTCTTTCACATCTGACTTTGGTTTGGGCTGTAGATTTGGCTGTACAGGGATGTAAGTACCACTATATGTGAATAACGACATCCTATTGTAAATATTTAATATAGATATTGTTATTAATTAGTTTGCTCTTCTATTTTTGTCATAAGATAACTGTGCATGCCTCATCTAATTTATATCATCTGTTCCTTTAAAAAATTTCCTTTGGTGTGAGTATGTTTTGTACATGTTTTGAAAAGTTAATTTAGACTTGTAACGTAGCTCTGAATATTGTTTGATAACTCAGGTGAATCTATCTGTTAAAGAAAACTTAGTGTACGCTTCTTTTTTTTCTTCTTTTTTTTTCAGTGATGATGATAATGATTTCACCCACTAGCTTTTCTTTTCTCCTTCCCATTTATATGTGAGAAACTGGATAGTATGCTGTTCTGTAGTCATTTGAATATGTGCCTGTGAAGTAGTTGTAATATCTGTTTGGCAAACAGGGAGGGATGATGGCCTTTGTGATTTATTGTTAGCTTGTTTGTTTTTAACAACAATGTAGACAAACTGAATATTTAGCTGATATTTTTTGTAAGGTGCTGATATAGATATTACAAAGTATATACACAAACATACATGTAGTTACATGCATTTTAATGTAGTAGAAATTTCTTCACCTTCAGAAAAAAAAGTCCTAAGATTGAAATTCCATACTTTCATTAAAATATAAATTAAAAAGAAATTGTTATGAATAGGAAACTTGAACAATTTCTGCTATGTGTTCTGATTAACAAAATAAAACTTTAACACATGAGAAATGAAAGAGTTGTAGTATTCATAGTGAGTCAAACGATACTGAAATGGCTATTAAAAGTGCCTTTAAAATACATGGATTTGATCTCTTTATAATTGTATCTTACTCATTTTTCCTGTCCACTGTTAGTTGATGAATTGTTTAAGAGTCTGTAAGCTTTCATGGATAAAAAGATTTAGCTCCAGGTATATCACTGTCTTTTCATTATCATACTTTTATATGGCAGTCTCTCTGAAGTGTTACGCCTGCGATGTTTTGCCTGGGGCTTTAAAACAAGAAAATTCTCCCGGTTTTGTAGTAATTCCAGTTCCTTTAGGACACTGTTTTTCTTATTTAGAAGTAAATAGGATCTCATTATAACCAAACAGGAAGGCTACAAGTTAAAACTGGGCACTCTGCAATTTTAAAGTGACACTTGTACCTTCTTCTGGAAAGCATTACCAAATGGTAAAGAGAGTAGCACAGATTACACTTTAATAATTTGGAGTTGGGCCTTGATCTTATGGACTCCAGGAGAATATTATTTTCAGTACTTTGATGCAGTCTTACCCTCATGTGAAATCGAGAGTAGGATACTAAGAAGGCATTTCATAAGCCCTAAAGGAAGATGTTTTCAATCTGGACAGGATAATGAAGCAGTCCATAGGAAAGGATATAAACTCCTTGGGTACCTTGAAATCCTTCAGTTTAGTAGCTAGAATTGTGTACTGGGAATCCAAGGACTCCTGAGTCCCTGTAATGCAATACTTGATTTAATTCACTTAATAAACCCATAACTTAGCAAATAATTAGAGCTACTCCTTTCCTTGCATGTAGTGAAATTTTGTATTCTCTTCTCACCAGTCATGCATATTTCCTTCGTCTTTGTAGATAATGTTGTTGGCACTGGTCAAAATATAGTCTCATTGACTTCCTCAAGAGCAGAATCTGTTTGTCTTGTAGTTTTTATGCAGACAATGGCTGTTTAATGCTATGCAGTATAGCTGGTATTAGCATATACCTGGCTAATTCGAAACACTTGATTATTGTGCAAACTTGTGTATCTATCTTCATATGTAAATATATATGTGTATGTGTATATACTAGTGCATATCAAGTCTAGTACAGTACATGCACACTTTGTGCAGTAGTGTAAAATATTCTGCAGATAATTCCCCTGCAGTATGGCCTTGATTCTGTGCACACACCACATTCTCCAGCTCTGACATGGGAAATATCTTATTTATGGCATGAGTATATACCTCTTTATGCCTTACAATAACTTGATAAGAAGGCAAAATGATGTTTTTATGGGTTTTGTTTTTGGTTTGTTTTGTAATTTTTTAATGTTGAAAGAGTTGAGAACACCAATCAACTATTGAGATAATCAGGTGGCAAAGACCATTTTTACTAAATTTTATATGAATGCCTCATTGTAATCAGCTGGGGAGATAATGTCAAGGGAGGACTAGTTTTTAGGCCCAATGTCTATTTAAGTCAGATGTTGTTTCCATCTATCTGTTGTCATTCAAACCTTTTCAGCATTAACTATTTTGGGGGGATTTGAGCTTTGTGCTTCTCTTAAATATTGGTTTGTTCTGAAAAGGTTGTTTAGACATAAGAATTCTGTAGCACATTGTGCTTTTATTTTCTCCTCCCTGATAGTAATATGGTACTCAAACCTACCTGTATTATTGTTTTAGGGATATCAGAGACCAAGTCACTACATTGCAACCCAAGGTAAGAATCTGTCAACATTAATCAAATCTAATAAATATTCTCTGCAATATCCACCAGCATTTTGCTAAAATGAAAGTAGATTAAAATAAAGCATATCCAACATTGTGAATTGTTGTCTTGTGTTATGGTAAATTAACATAGCATGTTTAGGTGGAATGTGAATAAATGAAAAAAATTGCACTAATTTATCATGTTAATTAGATATTGAGCAATTCTTTCAGTGATAAATTCAGCTGATAAAGTCACTAGCTACTACCATGATTTCCAATTATGAAGATGAATAGAGAGAAGTATGTGGACAGAGAATGGTTTCAATCTGTCCAAAGGCATTTTTTTTCCCCACATTACCATATTTTATTTTACTGTTATGGATTTAATCCAGGATGGAGATGGTGAAGATAAGTTAAAACACTATCTCAGCAAATCTGGATAAGGTAAGCCCAAAGATGGACAAAGCATCTCTGTAGAAATAAATGCGGGAAATAGTTACAGTATAACGTGCTGCTAAATAAAAAGGGGAGTAAGAGGAAAAAATTGAATTTCTATGGAAATTATTCATTTTGTATTTCTGATAAAACTCCTCACAGTGAGGAAAAATAGATTGAGCTAAGATTGCAATGAAATGCCAGGAGCTATGAATTAAAATAAAAATAATTAGATTTAGATGTGTCATTATTTCATCTGGGTGTATTATCAGATAGCTGGCTGGAAATACCTTGTTATTAGTGCCCTTGGTTGATGGTAGGTTCACACAAAAAGGGGCAAACTAAATGCGTGCTTTAAAGCAGGATGTGTACATTTCTGCCCACACTTTTTTATTTGTAAGTAAGTTCTATTTAAGCTGGTATCTCTATGGTTAAGTCTGCATTTGTATTTTATTTCTGTTTTACTGTGTAAATTGTAGCACACTGTAGTGTGTACAGGACACAAAAATTAGTTGCTGCTTTAGTGTGCAGCCTCTGGTACAGCACATTGTCTTAGTTTCAGCTGGGACAGAATTGTTTTTCTCCAAGGTGTCTGGTATGATGCCATGTTTAGGTTTTAGGAGAAGAACAATGTTGATAACACACCAATGTTTCTGGTTGTTGCTAAGCAGTGTGGTACAGAGCCAAGGCCATTCCAGTTTCTCAGCTCCTACTTACAAAGGGGGGAGCTGAGGGAGCTGGGAGGGGACAAAATCAGGACAACTGACTTAAACTGGCCAAAAGGATATTCCATATTATATGACATCGTGCAGAAAGAGAGTTATGAAAGGAGTGAGATTTCATCTCCCTCCTTTCTGCTGTTGGAGGAGCCAGCTGGGCATCAGTCAGAGGGTGGTAAACAATTGCTAGCGCATCGCATTTTATATACATTTCCATATCCATATATAGTCACAACTATTTTCCTTTTCTTTATCATAGGAAATAGTTTTATCTCAACCTACAAGTTCTACTTCTTTTTTATTTATTTATTTATTATTTTCTCCCCATCCCACAGAGAAGCAGGGAGTGGGCAAACAACTGCGTGGTTCTGAGCCACCTGCTGGGTTAAACCACAACACACATGAAGGATCAAGTTTGGTGTATATCATGCACAGCAGTGCTACAGTACTGCTGCACTGTGGTAGGGTACTGTTTCTGAGATGGATGTAACAGGGCAAAAGCCACTGTCCCTCAACCAAATCTCATCTCTGCAGCAGAGCAGGAGGCAAAACTTAAACGACTGTTCCTCTCTTGCTTCTCAGAAGTGTCCTTAAATAAGTGTAAATGCCCTTTGTGTTTCAGCATCTGCTCATGGCTGCTCACTTTGCTGGCAGCAAGATGGCAGTGAATGCAGCCTGTGCCACCCTTCCACTACTGGTAGTACCAGCACCTTCGTGAACATCCAAAGAAACTCACACCCAACATGTTATTTAAAAAATGTAAAGTAAACCTAGTGTAGATTTAGTCATGTGTTGTTGTGTCCTTGTAGTTTTCAAGCCACTTCCAGTGATTCATTTATTTCATGTGGTAGTTCAGTTAAACTGAGAAAACTGAGCACTGGTTAGCAATAACAGTGTAGGCCGGAAACTGCTGTGAAGGTGTGATGATGTGGTTTCATGAAGCTTTCATCTCTGAGCAAGTGCATTCATGTATGCCAGCTCTGTAAAGAAATGGATTTTATTTTTAGGATTCGCTTTGTTATTTTGCTGTATGGTGTTACTTGGCATTTTTCTTGCAGGTCCAGTTCATGAGACTGTGTATGATTTTTGGAGAATGATATGGCAGGAGCAGTCAGCTTGTGTTGTGATGGTCACAAACTTAGTGGAAGTTGGAAGAGTAAGTTTTTTTCTTTTGATACTGCAAGCCTGAAGAAAAACCCGCTGACAAAACATGCCACTGGCAGAATGTAGACAAGTCTTGTGAAGGAGAGGAGAGAAAAGGGGAGTACTGACAGTCCACACATCACTGCAGATTACAGTATTGTGTGAGGACAAAGCTAACTGATGCTGTGTTTTTGTTGAGTGAAAAATCATCTGAAGACAAAATTCATTTTTGCATATTAGGTAACTGAAATGAGCACAGTAAGTAGACTAGTGAGTAAATGTACTTCTGTATCAGTGACTAGAAATCAGCAAATTATTTACAGTATATCAGTAACACATCCCTCAGGGAATAATATAAGGTATCTGGGATTAATTGCAACAGTTTGATTACTGATATGAAATGCATCCCAGTTTAACTAAGTGGAAATGTATCCCATAGTTCATCACTAAAATTTTGAAAAGGCTCATTTAGAAATGAATTTGGTATGTAACTACAGCTATATATAAAGCAGTGTAAACTCCCTGTGACTAGTACTTGACTTGACAGAACAGCCATTAGCCATGACAAGTCACATGAGTGCAAGGTCATTTGGAAAAGTATGGTGTAGTGTAGTACATGCAGTAACATATCTTCAAGGTTTTATTTTATTTGAAATGTTGAGGGAACTGGGCTTGTTTAGCTGGGAGAAGAGAAGGCTCTGGGGAGACCTCATTGTGGCCTTCCAGTACTTGAAGGGAGCATATAAACAGGAGGGGGAACGACTGTTCACGAGGGTGGATAGCAATAGGACAAGGGGGAATGGTCTTAAACTGAGACAGGGGAGGGTTAGGTTAGATATTAGGAGGAAGTTTTTCACACAGAGGGTGGTGATGCACTGGAACAGGTTGGCCAGGGAGGTTGTGGATGCCCTGTCCCTGGAGGTATTGAAGGCCAGGCTGGACGTGGCTCTAGGCAGCCTAGTCTAGTGGTTGGAGACCCTGCACTCAGCAGGGGGGTTGAAACTAGATGATCGTTATGGTCCTTTTCAAGCCAGGCCATTCTATGATTCTATGATTTTTCTTGGACGTGAAATGCTTCCTCATTTTGTATTTAGGTCAAGTGTTACAAATATTGGCCTGACGACACAGAAGTTTATGGTGACTTCAAAGTGACTTGTGTAGAGATGGAGCCCCTGGCAGAGTACGTGGTCAGGACCTTCACTCTTGGAAGGGTGAGCACATTTTGAAAGGGCTTAGCAAAATACCATTCCCTGATGGCAAGAAATAAGTCGGGGACTGTGCTTCCATGTGTTCCTGTGGGATACCAAATTCTTCTGTCTGGTTAAGCCTACAGCATAGACGGCCCTATCTCACTTCAGAAGTAGCACACTGCATCAGGTCTTTCCGCTCATGTCACTCTGGGTTTCAGTTTCCCCAGAAATGTTGGCTGCTACCATCCCTTGTCTTACATTCACCTTTTCTCTCTAGCCAGACTTCTGAGCTGAGCTCAAGTATTCTGTTATGAATCATGCCAGTCATTCATCTCCTTTCACTCTGCCCTGAATGCAGCTGAGCCAATCTCACTTAATCAAAGAACAAACTCTGTGAATGCAAGATATATAATACAGCTGTGGTCCTCTGATACATCATTATACTTGCCTGTAGATGTTGAGAACTTATTGTCAATGAGCAGAAGTTCTGAAAATTGATGCAGATTGCATCTAAGTATAGAAAAAATATCTAATGAGGCAAAACTAGCATACTGTAAAAGCAAAAGAAAGAATGATGAACTTCAAAATGGAAATTAAAATACAATAACATTTTTACACTTTGCATGTTCTTTGCTTTAAATAATTGGTGAAATGATGAAAATGGCATGTAGGTTCTATCAGTGATACCATTATTTGAGTCAAAGGATATCTTGTCTATGAAATACTTTGAAATTCATAACCTTTTTTTGCCTTTTACAGAGAGGCTACAATGAAATCCGTGAAGTTAAACAGTTTCATTTCACTGGCTGGCCTGATCATGGAGTTCCTTACAATGCTACAGGCCTGCTTTCATTTATACGGAGAGTCAAATTATCTAATCCTCCTAGTGCAGGACCTATTGTCGTCCACTGCAGGTGTGTGCAGATGTTGTAGATTGATTTTTTCCACAGCTACGTATGTGAGCTGTGAGTTTCTTGTGAAGCATTCATCATTTTGAAGTGTTTTGGGTTTTGTTTTTCTCCCTTCAAATTGCCTTATTCACACTGTAGTAGGATTTGGTTGTCTACAGCAACATTTGAAAATAACTAAATTCTAATGCTGCTTTCCTAAATGGTATAGCCAAAGATTTTCTTTTTCCTGCAAGTACTGCACCAGCTAAATTAATTTTATACTCGAGGCTATCACTGGGTAGCCTACTGCCTGATTTTGTGACAGCATTCAAGAAGTGTAGATACAGCTTCTTTGATAGTCTAGCACTGTATATAGTGTTTGAACAGATTATTAATTTAATCTATGTAAACAAGTAGATAAATGAAGATAGAATGAGGTTAGTGGCAACAAGTACAGGCTGTTGTTTCCTGTGCAAGTTTTGCAAGGGTTGTATTGTTAAAACACAGTCCTTTGATGATTTCCTTTCAGCTTGTCAAATGTTTAATTACATGCTATAGATAAAGTTACTAACTCTTTACAGATTTTAAAACTTTAAAATTCGCTATGCAAAAATTGTCCCTAGCTTTATATAAAAACAAAAAAAATCAAGCGAGAACCTGTGGGACACTGTGCTGCCTAAACCAGTTTAGTGCTTGGTTGATAAAATGAACTCTTTAATTTCTGACTGTAAGGTATCACATAGAAATCATCCCTTATCTTTTATTAAATAAAGACAAGATCTGTCTTATTTTGAAGTGCATGAGCTTAATCGTCTTCCAAATTTAAGTTCAACTAACTTCTTTTTTACTCTATGTATTGATTTAGGTGATAAAAAGAGAAAAACAGACGCTTTTTGCTGTTATTTAGTTAATCAAATCTGATGGAAAATGGTCATTTGGGGTGCGCCAAAAGTTTTAAAAGACATTATGAAGGAGGGAAGATAAATATTAGGTAGTGGTTGCAATGAAAAAAGAACTGAATGGTTTTATAAAAAATGCTCTCAGCAGTGGGTTTATAAAGTTTGTAGGTGTTTTCATGGAACTATTTCTAACAGTGTTTGCTGCTCCTCTTCAGTGCTGGTGCTGGACGCACAGGTTGTTACATTGTGATCGATATCATGCTTGATATGGCAGAAAGAGAAGGCGTTGTGGATATCTACAACTGTGTCAAAGCATTACGATCCCGTCGCATCAACATGGTACAGACAGAGGTACAGTAGTTTTCCTTTTAAGCACCTGGTTGTTTCTGAAATGTGCCTGGTTAGAATTTCACTGTTACTAGCCAAAGAGCAGACAGTGGATCTGCTGAGGTGTTGTTGTCTCCATTGGGAGGCACTGCTGTGTGCCAAGGTCATGCAACAAACCTGTCAGCTCTTTCTGTCATCGTGCATGTAAGTGCTTGCCTAACATTGTAACAAAGGGAAAGCCAGAAAAATAATGGGAAGAAATACTTCCTGTTGAGACACACTTGATTTTACAACCAGCCTGGCTACCAGGCAATTGTAGTACTAGCTTGCACACACACACACACACACACAGGAAGAACACAGCATGCCAAATAATTGCTAATCACAGGTAGTGCTTGAAGCAATTTACACTTTCTGCTAGTATTATAAGAAAAGCTATTCTTGAAAAATAAAATGAATAAAGCCAGCAAGTCACTGGGATATGTACAGAAACCCTCAAGCACCACAAGAAAAAATGACCCCCTCAAATAATTTGCGATGTCTGTGCTTTTAAGTTTTACTGACTTAAAATTGATTCTGAAGAAAGCATCCTTATTAACAGCATCCCAATTATGACAAGAGTGTTTGTACTAAAGCAGTATTTAATGGATTGATGGGCTGTACCTTGAATGAGTTTTACAGTGTGCAGATCTATTTTCCTGAAAGGAAGGAAAGATCGGTTGTTTTTAAATGACAATAATTCTTGTTTCTTTGTGTACTTTGGTAGGAGCAGTACATCTTTATTCATGATGCCATTCTAGAAGCTTGCCTGTGTGGGGAAACTGCCATTCCTGTCTGTGAATTCAAAGCTGCTTATTTTGATATGATTAGAATAGACTCTCAGACGAACTCTTCGCATCTCAAAGATGAGTTTCAGGTATTCACAGCTTTTACTAACTCATCATATGGTAACTCTTTTTTTTTTTTCAACTAGATACATTCAATTTATTTTAAGGGAAAGGGCTTTTGTATCATATTTATAGTATTTTATCTCTTACTTTGTATTCCACAAAATAAAGTATCCATGTTTACATGCTTTGCAGAGTTGCTTTAAATATGAAATACCACCCTTTGAATGACATTTCAGTAAGTATCTGTCTGGAATAAACACTGGCTGAGAACCAGAGAGAGTTTCAGCTTGCATTTGCACAGCTAAGATGTAGCTCTTTAGGACTCCAAAGGATCCTCTTTGCTTTATTCCTTTCAGAGGGGATGGTGTCTGGTGGAAGCCATTCAGTGATACTTGGAGCACCTTTTACACCTGTGTTTTAATGCCCTCAAAAAGCTTCAGTATGCTCATCATACAGAGAGGAGCTCTTATTTGCGAATGTATTTTTGCACCCATCAAAACAGATAGGATTTGTTTGTTTATTTGCTAAATTGTCTGCTAATGCTTCATGTTTTCTCACATTGCGATATTTTAAAATAATAACTTGGTGAATCTTGAGAACGTTGTCAGTCAGGCCAGTGTAAGTCTCCTCTCTCCCTTAGACCCTGAATTCTGTTACCCCTCGCCTGCAAGCTGAGGACTGCAGCATAGCTTGCTTGCCAAGGAACCATGACAAGAACCGCTTCATGGATATGCTGCCACCTGACAGATGTCTGCCCTTCTTAATTACTATTGATGGGGAGAGCAGCAACTACATCAATGCAGCTCTTATGGATGTAAGAGACTATCTTCTTTGTCTATGTACTGTGCTGTGAAAAGCTGTGTAATATGAGAGATAACACTTGCTTGTCTAAGAAAGGGTAATTCTTTCTTAGCATAGTGTCCAATTAAACAGTCTTAACAAAGGAAGGTGGGGAATGGGTAGGAAACCCCACCGGCTTGTGTTGCTGGTTCAGAAGGTTTGTTATCTTCAGTCTTTTGCATCCTTATGGGACCCATTGGAAAGCTCTCCATTTCAACACCATTAGATAAAGGCCTAGTCTCCAGACCTCAAAATCTCAGCAGGATCTCAAAAATCTTATGCTTGTCTGGAAGTAAATATTACCAACCTAAGCATGAGGTTGCTATCTGTTTTAGGAGAAAAGCTATGTATGTTGAAGTAGAAGAGATAGAGGAGAGGAAGCAAAATGCTTCTTTGGTATGCTTGGGGGACAGGGTGGTTTTTTTGTTGTTTGTATTTTGACTTGTAGCTCTCTTTTAAAGATTTTTAATCTTTGAAGTTTGAGTGGCAGAACTACTGTCAGGGGAAAAAGGTGAAGTGATGGAAAGAATGGAGCTGAACCTACTTATAAATGTCTAGTTGATAAAGAGGCTCATCACACATGCTGTCAGATACCTGCCTGTGCCTTCCATTAACACTGCCAAAGTTAGGCCTCTAAAGCCACTTTTTACTGTAAATACTTCAATAAGTAAGTGGCCTGATTTTCAGAGATTCTCACTTTCCTCAAAAATGTATTACTGTCAGAAACTGCAGTGTCAGGAAGAGATTCTGGAATAAAATGGTAAATAGCAACAAAAGTCATCAGGACTGAATGGTATTTGTCCCGAAGCTCTGCCTGAGCTAGTGCAGGAAACATTTGAACTGCTAGCAAAATACAGTTCCTAATCTCACAATTAGCTATTGTGCCAGAAAAATAGGGTAGCATGTGTGAGACCAATCCATTAGAGAGTCATAGGGGCTGAATGGATGAATTAGAGTAGTGAGTAGAATTTCAGTAGCAACTGAAATTGTTTAGAATTGCAGTTAAAATTACTTGAAGCACCTGGATAAAATTGACGCGACAGGGACCAACCAGCACTTCTGTGTGGAGGAGTGTTTGGGGAGAAAGGGAAACAATGCAGACTAAAGGTGGTGTGGCAGGAGGAATCTGAGTGTGCGACTGTGTGGCAGGCAGAGACAGAAAGCAAGCAGTGTATTAATGGAGGCAAGTAAGTACAGACTGAAATGATAGTAATAAAGGGAAAGAAAGCAGCAGAAATCATTATATTACAAAGAAGGCATATAACAAGGCTATAAGTACAGAGTTAAAAATTTGGGTAATGAAAGTGTTTTCTTGCTCTTTTTTTTCTGATTTTTTTACTACTGATTTAGTCAGAGTACCTCATTGCCAGGAAAAGAAAGTTTCAGTAGCAAAACAGAAATAGAAACTTTCCTCTTTCCACAGTGCATTTGTTCCTGTGTTCCCACAAAAAAGGTGTCTGCTTCCCAGTGTGACAGCAGATACTCTGCCTGCTCTTTTTGAAAGTCTGATCATCTTAATCTCAGTATGTTCTCTTGTCTAAGGAGAAACCAGAAATGATGGGAAAAGGGCTAGGAAAGCATCAGCTAGTACATGTTTCATTTCTTAAAAATATAAGGGAAGAATTGACAGCTGATGTTCCTCTTTGCTGCCTGGGTAGATGGAGGAAGTAGGACACTGGCTGCACCCCAGTATGCTTTACACAGCAGGAAAAGATAGCAAGCAATGGGAAAAAAAAACTGTCTTCTTCCTTATTTTGTTGTCAAATAAGTACTAATGCTAAAGGTATTAATTTCTTATCTTCACAATTTACAGTAAGTAGAAAGGAAAAAAAAAAAAAAGTATTTTTCCTTCCAGGACTCAAACTGTTCTCTCTGAGGACATGTTAATATACTGCATACGAAGATCCCTCATGCCAATCTGCAAGCATGCGAAGTGTTGTAGCTGCCCTGCTAGGTCTCTCTGCTAGGCTAATGTAATCTACTTATTTCAGTAAAAAGCAGCCAAAGTGCTTTCGTACCAGCACAGGTGCTAAGCACTCAATGCGAGGATCCCTGCATTATGAACAGAAGTCTCAGAATGTTGCCTTCAAACTGGATGCTTAGGTTCCCATATTCCTAACAAGGGTATCACCTTACTCTTTTTCTCAGATGAACCTGCCAGTGCTTCCTTGCCAGTTCCCTTGTTGCAGAGCTCTGCCATGCATAGTTGTAGATTGTCTGCACAAAACTTCCATTCTTTCCTCTTCTGATTGATGCTAGTAAGTCACATGTTAAAGAGGCTTAACCCCTCTGCTTTTAGTTGTATCTGAGGCAGCTTATGCTGGGCCACAAAGTCCTGTGTACTTGTGTATAATGCAGCAAGCAAAAAACAGAATTTTCTGTCCTGACAGAAGATAGTATTTTGTTGTTTATCCTCTGCTTTGTGGTGAAAATCAACCCCAGTAATTCTGAAGGCCAGGACTGAAGTCTAGTAGAAGTTGCCATCAGCTTGGGATTGCATCTCAGTACACTGTTGGGGATGAGCTTTGTCTCCAGGTCAGCTGCAGAGCTTACGTGTGGCCTAGTGGGACCTACGGCCTACGGGTGACTAGCTGGGACCTTTACACTTCTCTATGCAGAATGGAAGCAGGTTGTCTGCCAAGTCTCTCTGGTCAGTGCCCGGAATGGCACAGCCCTGAGCCTCAGTCTCTGAGCAGAGCCCTCCGGAGCCACTGCTGTGCCATCTGCACATCTGAACTGTGGTACACAGCCCATCACTGGAGGTCACAGACCTGAGCACAGCAGCCTCTTTCTTCTTACTTGAGGCAGCAGTGTATTTTTAACATCAGCTTCGGTGAAATCTGCTGTAATTGATGTTACGGCTTTGTTCTATTTATATTTTATTTTTGTTGTGGAGTGTGAGTGGAAGTTAAGAAGTACTTCCTCTACCAGCGCTAATAAATTTGTTTGCCTTTGCAGAGCTACAGGCAGCCAGCAGCTTTTATTGTCACGCAACATCCTTTACCAAACACTGTGAAAGATTTCTGGAGATTAGTGTATGACTACGGCTGTACTTCGCTTGTGATGTTAAACGAGGTCGACTTAGCACAGGTTGGTTTGGGTCTTGAGTTTTCCATGTACTATTTTAATCTCTGCACCCACTACATGATCAAAATGTTGAGCAGTGCAGCTGTTTACAGATATTTTGTTGCTCTGCTTTACAGCTACTAATTAATATAAGTAAAGGCCAGATGTGCTGTCTGCAGTGGAGTAAGACAATGCTCCCATTGTAACTTAACATTTAATTATACCCATTTTGCTCTGGCACAGGGCTGCCCACAATACTGGCCTGAAGAAGGAATACTACGGTACGGTCCCATTCAAGTGGAATGCGTGTCTTGTTCAATGGACTGCGACGTAATAAACCGAATTTTCAGGATATGCAATCTAACAAGAGTAAGCATTATCATAACAATACGTAACAGTTTTTAACACTCTCTAGACTATTCTGGTTTTTAATTTTGAATAGTAGTAAAATATTAATGTTCTTAAGACATCACCCAGAAAAATTCAAGTATCAGAATCTTATGCTGGCTTCCAGGGCTTTTCTACAGCTACCCATTAAGCAGAGAGAAAGTGAGGTGAGTGACTGTTCTGTAACATTGTCCATGGTATGCAAAAGTTGTGAGAAGGACTCTGTTTATTCAGTGTACAGAGAAAGAAATATCCATGTAGAGACAGGCATTTTGTTTCCAACTTCCATGAGATGTTTTCCATCCTAAATCAGGAACTGCGGCACTCAGAGTGATTATGCAACCAGCATCTTCTCAGTTTAAGGTCCAAGATCCACACGTCCTATAACGTGGAGTGTGAAAACCCTCTGAAAGTTCCTCTGAAGGACTGTGCACCACTGTGCCTTGACCTACCTTTGTCACCTTTTCTCGACTTCAGAACCAATGCCAGTCTTGCAGTCTTGTCGGTTCTTTCACACGTTGCATTGTCTTGTCTCTTTGCTGTCCCAAACTCTTTCACACTGTCACAGCATCTTTTCAAGCCCTGTTTGCAACACAGTGTCTCTTCCTCTTCACTTCTATAAATCACTTATTTATGTTGCCTACAGGTAAAGTGGTACAGATGCATCTGTGCAGTTAACCAGCAGCCCCTGGTTGACATACTGTATCATTCATCTAAAAGCGAGTAGGCCACTGTCTAATATTAAATACTGGCTACCAGCTGTGGTCCATGGTATAATTTTAACTTTCATTAATGTTGAAGAATTGCTGTGGGGAAAGCACAGATTAATGTACAGGGGCTGCTTCAAAAGCACTGCCTCGTATGTTATTATGTTGGCTCGTGACATCAGAGGCAGATGTTGGTAGTATGGCAGTAGAGGTTGAAACTTCCCACCAATATTCTCTTATATTTTGTTGCCGTGTGACAGATGGCAGCAGAGGGACAGTCTGACCAAAGTGGTGTCTGACATGGAAGTGCATATGAAGTAAATGTGTGTCACTGAATTCCTCCATGCAGAAAAAATGGCACCACTGACATTCATTCATGCTTGCTGAGCATTGATGGAGACCAAACAGTGGATGTGAGCGCAGTGAGGCAGCGGGTGGTGTGTTTCAGCAGTGGTGACAGTGACATGAAAGACGAGGCCCACTAAGGATGGCCATTCACAGCTGTCACACCACAAAACAAAGAGTGTCTCAAACAGCTCACCTGTGCAAATTGGCTAATAATGGTGTCTGGGTTTAAAAATACTGTTTTGTAGCTGAGAATTTGCTCCATCAAAAAGTGTTATTACGCTCTTTGTATCTGTTGTAGTGTCCATGGAAATAAATAGGAGACATTACTTTTGGAGCAACCTGAGTATACACAAAGCTTTTTCTTTTTATAACTAATATTTTGGTCACATTTTGATTTTTTACCAAGTAAAAAGAGCAGTTTGCATGTGACTAGCATCTTCTGTAAATTGTACTTCGAGTTGAGAAAAAAATATGTATTCAGCTGTTCATGCCCTGTTTTGAAACTACAGGAAGCAGAGGAGTGGGCACGCTGGTAAATTTTATGCTACAACACTTTGTTGTGTGTTTAAATTTCCTTTTTTTTTGGTTCATTTCTTATTCACTTTTTCCATTTCTTCTATTTTGCTGTTTTGATTTTCTAGTTCTCTACTTCTCTTCATTTTCCATGCATTTTGCCTTTACATCTTGTTTCTAAATATTTCTGTGCACTCTTCTTCCTATTCCAAGATGCATATTCCTTTACTTTTCACCTGGCTCAGCTCCAAGAAACTGAACAAACTCTTTATTTTTCCAGTAGCTGAGGCTTCTCTTGTCATCAGTTCTAAAGAATCTACCATGTGGAAGGCTCAGAGACTGGCAGCAAGGCCCTCATGATTGTAATAGTCTGGCAAAAAGGGAAGATGTTATTCAAGAAAAAAGGTCCTTGAATGTTACTTGCTTATTTATAATGGGGTCAGTTCATGCATGGGAAGGTTTAAAACGGAGCCAAAGGTATGTCTCTGCATTTCTGAAGGTCTAGGGATTCAACGATGATGGTTTTGAAGCTAAGAATGAAACTCCTTGATACACAGACTGTAGGGAATTTTGCCGTGTAGAAGACAGGGTAGGTTGCAATATTGACTGATAAACACTGATACTGTCTTCAAAATATTTACTTTTTTTTTTCCTTTTTAAATCTTTTTTGAGCCCAAGGAGTATGAATTAAGTCGAGACCCTATGACATGCAAAATATACATGTAGTAATGTGCTCACAGTATAAACACTTAAGTATTAGTTTTATATTTGGGTTTTCTCAACCTAGATGTAAAGGTGCCCTATTCCCCTAAACCTCTTTGATTTCCTTCAGCCACAAGAGGGCTATCTAATGGTGCAGCAATTCCAGTATTTGGGATGGGCTTCTCACAGAGATGTACCAGCTTCCAAGAGATCCTTTTTGAAGTTAATCCTCCAAGTCGAAAAATGGCAAGAGGAATGTGAAGAAGGGGAGGGCCGGACCATCATTCATTGCCTGTGAGTGATTTTGAGAAACTTGGTAACTGCTCTTCAAAGAAATACATATAAATTACTTCTTTTTTTCATGTTCAAGTGATATTCTAATGGCTATATTCTTATGCACATCTTTGTTGCTCTAAAAAAAAAAAAAAGAGAAGGAAAAGAGAAGAAAAGAAAGAAAATGTACCCCTGGTATTACAGGCCAACCTTTGGTCAACTTTCAGGTTTGTTTCAGGTCAAGTTACCATGAGTATGAGTATTTTTGATATGTTACTACAGTGAGACTGTGTACTGTCTCCTGTACCTCATAGCATGTTTTTCAAGCACAAAATACATACAGATGAATTTCTGCAGTTCAGTTTGAGTTTTGGCAGTAATATAGTATTTTATACTGATTGACAAAGATCTTTTTTTGTGTGTGTACCTCTTGCATGTCTTGTTGTTTTTTTTCCCAGAAGGCCTTCTGTATTTTGAGGGTTTTAGACTGAAAGGTATGGATGTAAGAAATCAGAGAAAAAAAATCTACAATATGATCCTAAAAATATTGTTGATACTGACAGCTTATCTGATATAAGAAAAAAACTACTCGGTTCGTTAAAAGTATTAGCTATAAAATTTCCTGTAAAAAAGAACCTAGTTTAGACGTTTTAAAAAGGCAATATCTTTTTCTCCCAATCTCTTTCCTTTGTATGTATATTTAAGTATAAAGTTTAAATCTTAAAATTAAATCATAAATTTCTCTTTTACAAAAAAAAAAAAAGGCTTCTGCATAAGTGTTTGGTATTACCTTGTGGCCACTTTCCACCTACCTCTCCTCGGTATCCATGGAACCTTGTGGCTTATTTAAACTTAGCAAGAAAAAGCACCTATCTGACTTTCTTTGAAGTGCAGATTAAAATAGTCCAGAATTGTCCCCAAAAGTCAACAAAATACCAAATCAGTGATGCCTTGGCATTACTCTAGCTGGATAATCCCCATGTTCTAAAGTAATTCAAACGAGTCTCTTTCGAGAACTATCAGAAAGTATTGCACTTGCCACTGAACTTGTTTTTTAATTTGTAATGCCTATGCAAACTGAGCTATAGCACAGCTGGGTGGCATGGTGGGCTGCAAGGGCAGAGTTCAGAAGAACTTATTGAGAGCAAGGTCAGAAACACAAAGTGTCTCAGAACGAACCAAACCCACTGGAGCTGCAAGTTGATTGCCAAAACCTGGTCTCCTTGTGGGGGTCACAAGTCACTCATGATTACAGATTGAAAGGAGTATGTATTGGGTGCCCTGTTATGCCATAATGACATTTAATCAGCTCTTTTCCTTACGTGCAGAAACGGTGGTGGCCGGAGTGGGATGTTCTGTGCGATCGGCATTGTGGTTGAGATGGTAAAAAGGCAGAATGTGGTTGATGTTTTCCATGCTGTGAAGACTTTGAGGAACAGTAAACCCAACATGGTAGAAACTCCGGTAAGCAAAAAAGCCCATCAGAGTTAGTGCAAACAGCCAGGGTGCCTGAGAGTTGTCTTCTGCGAGCTGCAAGCAGCACTGTGTCCATAAATCAAAGCAACCTATGTGGGACTTCAGCTAAGAGAAGAAGGCTTTACACTCTGTATTGTACTATGTATTGAGCAGAGGCTTAGTGTGGGCATAAAGTTCGGAAACATTACATCTTATGGTGGAAATTTATTAAATCAAGTATTGATACTACTTATCTTGTAGTGGTACTGTTACTTTCACAGAAAACATTCTCGTTTAACAGACTGATCCTTAATTTCTCAAGAGAACCTGGCCTGAGTAGAAGCTGTGGCACACTGTGCTCACTCACACAAGCCATCCTGAAATTTCACAGAGCAAGGCATTTCTTCTTGGTAGGAGGAAGATGTAAAGGAGATCCGTTATGTTTTACTTCTTTATAGTAACTGCTGTTTTGGAAGCTACGCTGAATAATGCTAATGATTGTTACTCCGCTTTTAGTAGTCAAAATGATATCTCAGCACTTTAAAGTCAGAGACTATTGGATATAGTATGTTTGAAATACATAAACATAAGCCAGAATTAGCAAAGCCACAAGACAAAACAAAATATTTGTATGTACATTGGCAGAACTCAAAATGACCTTCACTCTTCTGATGAACGTATATCTGATGAATGCATATCTGTCCATCTGATCACTTCAGTCACCAAAGCTGAATACCATGGAAAGTGCTTAAAAATTCTTTCGTCTCCCAAATGCATTTTTTCCTCCTTGTAGCTGAATGTGAAAGCAGGTTAGACAGTGCTTTGGTGTTTCTGCCATTTGACTCTCACACTGCCAGCAGCCAGTGTCACTTTTCAGCCAGATGGCTGCCTACAGCACAAAATTCTGGGATGCCAATTGGAATTAAAATTGTTTTGCAGTTTATGCATCCTGAAAATTGCTTCTGACCTTGTGAACTTGCATATTGAGCAAAATGGTTGTAGCTGCCTTTTCCTACTCTGCCCTTTTTCCAGGTGTCAGTGCTTGTTTAGTATCAAGTAGCTTCTGTGGCACGATTTTCTTAATTAATGTGTATCACTTCTATCCATTGCTACTGCATAAATTAAAAAATTGTTAACATGTTAACAGCTAGGACATATTGCAGCAACAGTAATATTGGTCTAGGTATTGCTTGTTTTGCTGCGAATACTTTACAATCTGCTGTGCTATAGACTTCTGAAATGCAACATATTGAATTGCTGCCTGGATTTCAGTTCACTGCTGTGAGGAAAACTGGTCTGATCACATGGAAAATTACTTGTGTCACTGTAAAGAGAGGCCAAGGTAGATTGTCTGTGTTTCTGATAAATGGTCTGAAAACTTATATTTAATTTCAAAATAGTCCTGAATTCCACTGCAGTTTTCATTTGCAGGTACTGAATTTCTACAGTTACGTGTTTCTGTGCTGTGTGGGTTTTTATTCAGAACTCTTGAACAGCAGCAGCTGTTGAGTCATTAGTTAGAAAACAAACCAGGAAAACCAATATACCGCATTGTCATGTGCCCTACATTCAACAGCACAATCAGATAACACAGAAGAGCAGCACAATAAAACCTTTAAGATATCCCCACCATTTCCTGCTAATGGATCACACTGGCTTGCTTTGAAATGAAAAATGAATCACAAAAGCAGGTTTGTTTTGTTGGGTGGTAAGGACAATAGGGATTGAGTTCATTTCTTGGTTTTTCTTCTTACTGCCTTCTCCTCTCTCCCTTCTCCTCCCTCTCCCCCAGTACTGGCTCTGAACAGCAGGGTTGTTATGGGGAATACTAAGTATGATGAACTTTTGAGTTCTAACTTCTCTTTTAAATGTGCATTCTCATATCCCGAACATTACATCAGCGCTATTGAAAAAATGGGCTGCAGACCCAGGCCTGCATGGTGTCATGGTTCAGTATTCTCTAGCTATTCCCTAGCTGTCCAAGCAGTAGTTACCTGCGAAATATCAGCTAACTTAAATATAAATGGTGTTTCAGAGTTGAGTGGCTTCACTGCAAGAATGGTCTGGCTGATAGGAGAACTCACAATTTGATAAGCAGTTCAGAAGCTGAAAAAACTGGAGAAGTAAATCATTGCATTTCATGGTCAGGTTTTTTTATACATATTTCGTTGGTTATGGTTTGTTTTTAAATCAGAGCTGGTAATACACTTGTGTAATAGAGGGGTAGAAGAAGAAAAGTGAAAAGAAGGAGAAAAAAAAAACAACCCAAGTGTGTCAGTCTTGAATTTCAAATTGTTTAGTAGTCAGAAAAGGCTATTCTTGTTTGTAGGTATTGCTGCTGTTTAATGATTTAGAACCTTGATTTAACTTCTTCTCTGTTCCTTTTTTCCCTTTCTCCCTTAAAGGAGCAGTACCGCTTCTGCTATGACGTTGCACTGGAGTACCTGGAATCCTCTTAGTTGGAATGGATGTGACAAAGTTCACGAAATATATGAATCTCGTTACGCTGTTTTGACAACAGTTCTTGATCCTGTGAAGAAAGATTTTAGGGGAAGAGGGGGAAGGGGGGATTTTAAATTTTAAATGCAAAGTATTTTTCTTATGAAGTTGTGTATCTTAATAAAAGAATTCAATCTGTTTCTATGCTTGTATACAGTATCAACATTTAGTGCCACATAAATACTATTTAATGAAAACCAGAGTCAGAAGAGATTTGCGCAAATTAGGACTTTTCAGTGTTTGTATATGCAGCCGTCTCTCAATTACAGTAGAGCAACCATCTGTTGCATGTATCAATATTTCCTATATGGTATTAATTTTCTTTTTTTTTTCCTTTTGATACATTGTTAAAGTACAATAACAGTGCAGATTGATAGTAAGGTTCATTCTTTATACGTTTCAAGTGTTGCATATATATATTATATATAGTTAAAAAAAAACCTGGCTTATTTTGTTTTAATGTGCAATGATGGCTGGATCACATAAAGATCTTTATAAAGAAACTTAAACATAAGCCAAAGACTCAAGTGTAAATATGTCTATATGGAGAAAGCACATGTATTTATTGTTTACTTGCATTCCTTTTTTGATGGCTGAAAAAAAGAAGAATCATTTTTCTTGAAGAAAGCTTTTTTTGCTGAAATCAAGTGTAAACAATTTTTGTAGTTTATTTTTTGTATGTTTAGTGTAAGTAGAAGACATACTTTTTATGCATAGACCAAGAAACATTGGTATAGTGGTTTTGTTGTGTACATGCTTGTGAATCAGATCCATGTAAACGATTATAGAAGGTCTTTAACCACAGGACCAAAATCAAAACATTTTGCTGAAAATGTATAGTTTTTCACATTTGCATTAGTTCAATACTGACTAAAATCTATGTAAGGAAGGGCGCTCATCATATCGACTTCGCCTATGACTTGCACATCACTGGAAGAAATTTTTAAGCACCGTTAGAGTTCTAAGGGATCCAATTGCTTAGAAAAACATTGAAGCACAGGTCGACAGGAGAACTGTCAGGCAAATAGATGGCTCAACAAATGCCCTTTAGTGCAAAAAGTATTTGTTTAACAAATTGTAAAATTAAGCAATGTTTATTTTGATGTTTACAAACATGTAAGCTTTGCTTCCAAGAAAGCAAAATTTGAATAAACCAAATCCAGATTATGATTATATTTGTGGTGTACAAAGTATTACTGTGCTTTTGCTTAGCATTTGTCCATTTGTTCACAAGCTTTCCTATATCTCATTAGCTAAAATCGTTTCAGTCTCTTGTTGGTCTTTTTTAGAACTGACAGTAAAATGATAAGGTGCTTATAAATATTCTGTAAAGTAAGAGTGAATTAAACTTTTATTTGAAGATTATTTTATATTATTTCCTATTTTGGCAAGCTCTCACTGTCCTTGTTAAGGAGTCATATTTGTGTGAAGACCAATATGTTAGGATAAAGAAGATCTCTAATGGAAATTGTGCTATTTTTCACTTCAGCATTTCAGGGAGTATTTGAAAAGACTCTATATCATATGTATGAAAACCAGTGCATAAAGTTTCTTTCTTTACTTCAGGAGCATGGAATTACCCTTCTGAAACTGTGGCAGATAAATGTTTATAGGAATTCTACTTCTCAGATTTTTTCAAAGCCCCTGTCTATATTGTTTACATCTCTACCTGTTCCAGATCTTTAGAGAAGTCATTTTCTTTTGTTGTGCAATGGTAGTTCCTGCCTATGAAAAGCAAACAAATTGGATTTGGAAAAGTTCACTGAGTCTTGGTACTCAAAATTACTCTGTCTTTCTTTTGCCATGTTGGAAAGGGAATTTTAGGCTTCATGGAATGGAATTGTAATGTTATCAACTTTATCCGTAAGGCTGTGGCATCCTGCTCTCAAAGTGCTGGATCCAGCTCTCTGCTCTCCCTGTTCTGTGGAGACAGTACAACATCTCTACGGACTGATCCATCTTGCCTGTTTTCGACATTTAATGGGGTTAAGTGAAGTGGGCTCTGGAAGAACCTTCCTCCATGACCCTTAAAGATTGCTGAGAAGACTATATTACTCTAGAAGTCTAAACTAATATTTTGGCAGATGAGATGAGTTCTTAGGATTGTGGAATGCAGAAACCAAATTCCATACTGATGGCAGTGATTTTTTTAATTTCTTTTTTTCTATCCTGACCAAAAATGTAGCATTATCTCTAGCCTGAATGAATACTTAATTTCCATGGAGAGCTCCTACATGAGGGATCATGGGGTCAGTCCTCACTAGAAGTTCAAACTCCTCGCTAAGCAATTTGTGTCCTATTTCCCTGCTGCACTAAGCATGAATGGTGCAGATGCAAACCTGAAGCCGGGCTTTGCAGAATTGTGCCTGCATAGGAGTCCTCAGTCTCCATCAGCTACAAGGTATTTTAGGTGGTTGTTCTGCAAATGGGAGCTCTGTCTATGTTGTTTAAGTATTGTGGGAGTCTGTAATTTCTGTAACTAACTACACTACTGACCTAAGGAGCTTTGCAATAGCTCATGATTGAAAAACCTGTGGGAATTCCTTGCTTGTAGGACTAGGGAAAAGTATGCAGAGGGAATGCAGAGTGTGAGAAGCGCCTCAGAAATACCGTTCACTAGTAAAGGTGCGTGTATCTTGGGGGCTTCTTAAGCAGAACACAACATGATGCAGAATCAGCATGCTATTTCACACAGATGCAGAGACAATTGGTGCTACTTTTACATTGAAAGTAAATGTGAAGCTTGAATCTTAGTATGCTCGGTATATGCAAGCAGTTACCACAGTTTATTTCGTTCAAAAGGTCACTCAGAAAATAGTTATGTAGTTTAAGTGCTTGCCTGGCTCAAGTGCCGCATTGAGAAACATCAGAGAAATATAAAAGTAAATGCTGCTGCAGGAGTGTGATATTTCAGTTTTCAAAAGCTAAGATGTAAAAATGCCAACGAAGGAAGCAATGGTAGGCAAGAGCTATGTCATTGAGCCTATGAAGTGGATTGATATGTTAAAGGACAAGAAAGGGGCAGCTTGAGAAAAATTGTTGCAGACTCGTTGCACGGACAGGCCACCTGGACCGACAAATGACCATATAAAGGGCCTTTTCTAAGGTTCATTCTGCTGCTTTGTCAGAGGAAACCCAGAGATCTCGCAATAAATGTAAAAGCTGCTTTTATAGTGCTCTGCTCTGTACTGGAAAGAAAAGTAACTCATTTTCTGCTGTACTTTCCTGTGTCACGTAGAGGTCTGAACTGAGTTAAGTGATCCTAATCTCACAAAGGAGCTTTTGTGGTGTTTTATTGCTGGTGCTCTTCCTTTGTTAAATAGACAAAGGTCTCTAACCTCTGCAGATCCAGGATTGTCGAGGATAGCTGTGAATATTCACTTATGTCTTTACCTCTGGACTTGAATATCTGTTAGCAACAGCTCTGTATACAGAGGGTGGCTTTCAGAATATGCAAAGGTTTCTTGTCGTAAGTTTCCCTTCCAATAAATGCAGCAAAATGTTGTATTTATAATTTCTTTGAACTAGGAGCTCCTTTCAAACATACTGGCAATGTAGAAGTGTTTCTGGATTATTATAAACTTGAGTAAAAGAATAACATGACGGTGGTTGTTGACAGAGTTGTTTGCCCCACTTTTCTCAGAAATTAATTTGATTCCCTTCTGTTGGGTTTAGATTCCTAATTCTGCAGAGATTGACATGTATGATGACAGGCACAATAGGATCCTTACCTAATAATAATATTTATTAACTGTGTCTTGGCCAACAAAGAACAGGTGCTTTTGTGCCTTGTTGAGATGCAAAAGATGATTTCTGTAGACGTTCATAACCCTTTCTGGCTTCCATCTGGATCAGAAAACAGTTCTGCGTTGATGAATTATATCAAGATAAATTTGAAAACCCCATATGCTCAGAGATTTTTCACATCTCCACTAAGCAGGAGAAAAAGAGAAAAAGAAAAAAAACAGCGACAAAGACCATCTTCTGAATCTGGAGCCAAAACATGATATTTTTCTGCAGGTATTGGAATATCCTGGAGTTTTTTTGGTAACGAGCATGAAATAGTATCTGGCAAAACACAATAACTCCAGATTTTTGTGTGTGTTTTTCTGCCAGGTGCAAAGCAGTGTGATCTCTTTCCATTTCATGGTGGAAAACTTTGATCTTTCGTTTCTGTGTCTGATGATTTGTAGAGCAGGAACTGAGGTGACACAGTATTTTTCCAAGTCCTGAAATTTTGAGGAAAGTTGTTGTCTGTTTGCACTCCAGTAGCAAATGTGAAACTGAAGATTATAGTATTCTTAAAGTTTCTCTCCTGAAGTAAACAGATTGTTTTCTGTAGCAGCCACAAAGCCCAACTATGATAAGCTTCAGGAAAGTTTTGAAAGGTGTTTATTGTGCTAAAAATTGTTCTTGTGGACCTAAGTCCCAACAGGTGAAATCCCAGTTCATTTGCAGTCAAGGACATAGGGGCATAAGTCTCGTTAGTCAGGTTTCGTTAGCATTTCTGATCCACTTGCTTTATCCATGAGTGGACACAATATACAGATAGACCATCCAGACCCACACTCCGAATGATCTGTAGCACAGACTCCAGTGCTGTAGCCCTTTTCTTTCAGGATGGAGTTATTATGAAACTTGCCAATGGTACAGAATAGCAACACAAAATTGCCTCCGTTTACTGAAAGTGCTTGAAACTACCTGCTGAAATGGTATATGCATTCATTTTGAGTTAGGTAGAAATCACAGACATAGGAAGCTGTGGCACTGCTGCAACCTTTTCTGTTGCACAAAATTGTATCATTGAAGCTTCTGTCAATGCAGTTTAAACTGTTAAACAGGTTAGTGCTTAGCTTTATCTTCTGAAATGATCAAGGTTTCCAGCTTACCTTGCATTAAGAAATATGACAGTGTTTGAGCAGCACTTCCACAGGTCAGACAACTTCAGGGATGAGGATAAAAGTGGAGCATAAAAGCACTAGGCGCAGTATAGGTTCATCTAATATTTCTCCTCCAGCAAGATGAGCTGGTTCAGCTAGTGTGACAGTGAGCTGTAATTACAGCTGTGAGAAAATAGCTGTGTGGTTTTGTCTGTGGCAAAGGCTTTTAAATTTAAAAAAAAAAAAAAAGCGCAGGCTTTGTTTCTGCTTCAGCATGCCTTCCTTTCAGGTACTTGTTTGCTTCAAATAATAGCCTCACTTAATGCAAACCCTTTCTAAGATGATAGTCCTTTAAGTAGTCAGTCACAGCACATAGCACTCCCTGTGCTCAAAATACAAGTAAGCTGCACAGATATGACAGATACTATATTCCTTTCAAGAAGGAACTGCAATGGACAAAGGCCCCGGAAAGGGCCTTTTGCTTTTTCATAAGGGGATTTGTAGCCTTTGTGGAAGAGAAAGAGAGAACCTGTGAACTGGCTGGGGCCAGCAAGAGGATAGGAAACTCGTTCTCCAGTTGTTTGAGTAGCAGCGAGAAAGTGCTGGTTTTGGATGTGGCACAGACAGGATGGAAAGTATAAGAACTGAGACCAAATGGGGACTTCCCCAAAAGGCTACAGATAGGAAACAGATGGAAGAATAAAAAATTCTGAACTCCCCAGTCAGTGAAAAATTTTCAGATTCTGAGTGTAATTTGTGCCTGTGATCAAGCAATGTTGAATACTTGATATGGGGATATGGGATTAAAGATACTGAGTAAGGGACGATATCAAGACAAGGAATGTGCAGTTTATGTGAGCAGCTCCTTCAGTATGTGAGAGATCAAAGTATGTGTCATGAAAGAAAAAAAAACCCAAAATGGGCTTAGGAGAGGCAAGAGATTTGAGGAGCAGTTCACACACCTCATTTTATGGCCAGTGACCTCCACTTGGTATTTGGACTCAGGCAGTTAACAGCCTCAAAACCCACAAGGTGCAATGTCTGTGCTGCCATAGTTTCATCAGGAAAATGAGGAGAAAACAGTGTTATGATGCTGTGATCATTCAGATCATCTGTATCTTAGTTTTCAGGACAAGCAACAGATAAAAAGTAAAGTGAATTTGACAGTAAGTTACAGCTCAAGCATGATTCCACAGGATGGTCAGCTCCTACTCCACTCTTAGTCAAGAACAAAATGTGGATGTGAGCACAGTGAGGCAGTGGGTGGTGTGTTTCAGTAGCGGCGACAGTGATGTGAAAGACAAACCACGTTCTGGATGGCCATGCAGATTTCTACGAGTGCAGCAAGCAGGCTCTTGTTCATGGTTGGCAAAAATGCATAGCTAACAGTGGTGACTGTTTTATCTATTAGTGTTATTGTGCTCTTTGTATCTGCTGTAGTTTCCAGGGAAATAAATAGGAGGCATAACTTTTGGAGTAACCTAAGTTACGTTTTGTTCTTCCTTTGTTTGAAAATGTATACTCTGGAAAAAAAAAAAAAAACAATTTGAGACTGTGGGTGAGAGAGGAAGCACTTTGGGAGAGCCTGCTGAAGGGCAGCTGCTTGACTATGGCCTCAGAGGAGCCATTGTAAAGGAAGGTTTCAGAGTCCCACACAATTCAGTGCCTGGGGAAAGTGACAAAATTCAGGTGGGGGAGGAGCACGTGCCCCTGCAAGTTGTTTATCTGCATTTACAGTCCAACACAACAAAGTAAAAGTTGAACAAGCAGGTGGCCCTGGAAAGAAGAGGATGAAGCATGACAATTTATTGATGATATAAATATGCATTTTCTGTCTCTCTGCTTTTAGGTCTTCAGCACCTACTTGGTCATACTACAACTCATTATGGTATCATGATGAGGCACACTTGCTCATTACCATGAGTTTCCCAAGGAGATGTCTTTTCTGGAGTTGTCAAAGGCCACACAAACATTTAAGAGGGATAGATATTAATCTTTTGTGGTTTTCAGAATAGGCACTATGTGTAACTTCTCATACCTACTGGGTTTTGCTCTTCTTCCAGTGGCTTTAGTACATGACTGGGATCCAGCAAGTGGATAATGCCCTTTTCAAATTATAGTTTAAATTGCTTAATTTTGTTTTTCCAATTCATGTTTTCACTACTGTTTTTAATTCCTCTGCTCTTTCTTCTATATCTTCATGCAAGCCAAAGGTTGTGGCAGGGATGGGACATGATGTTATTTCCTCAATGCATTTTGACCTTTTGGTAGAAAAGATTTCAAGGAATAGTTTAAAATTTGCACTAAGTGGCTGGACACATTGCATCCCAGACTCTTACTTTATGTAAGATCAGTTAGTGCCCCTGCAAGCAAGCTTCTTACTGTTTGCCATTTAAAGTGTGGTGAGTGTGTTAAGCTGGATGACGAAGACTTTAATTACAAAGTGATACGACTGCAACTTCTTTTTCATTCCTTTGAGTGTTTTTCAAGTTTGGGGGGGAAATGGAAAAGCCTGCTGCTTTCCAGTTCTTGAAAGGTTTGTGGGCCTTTTAAAAAGCAATGGGAAGCTGTGCAGAGAAAGGTTTGATTAGTGACATGCTTAGGTATGTTTCATTTGAAGAAAATGATTAACAGAGAAATGTGTGGGAAAGATCAGTTAAATTGATAGAAGATTTTAGGATAAGGGACTGGAAATGCATATATCTGGTTGTATGTACTCTGGTGTGTATGGTACCACCAGCTTTTTACCCATGGCTGTTGCTGGATTATTCTACAGTTAAGCAATTTTGAAAGAAAATTTTAACTAGAGAAGGGATTGTGGCAAAAATAATCAATTTCCACACATGCAGCTTCCAATAATGTTACTCTAGCTGGTGTCCACATCGAAGCTGGGAGAGATGTTCTCATCTCTTTGCCATGGTGCTGGTTTAAAACACATTGCTCCTGGACAGAATTCAGATATACAGTGGTCTGGCAAGACCATAATTGTCCAACATAAAGCGAGACACCCCCACTTACAAGCATCTCTTGAGCTGATTGCTCTTTTTATCGCTGTCCAAGCAAGAAGAGAGGTTGACCCCAGGATATGGCATACTGAGCTGTGCCCATCATAGGGCAGATTGGATGAACAATCTAGTTTCAAAAAGCTGTGTGTTAAAAAAAGGAATCAGCAAATCTTCTCTGGAATAATTGTTCAACCTATGGGCTGTTTTTTGGTGAGACTCTGCTTGCTTTGATTTTATTTTATTCTCTCTTCTATGAAGAGTTTGAGTGTTTGGATTGAATGCCTTTTTAACCTTCTTTTAAGTACTTTCTCTCATATGATATATTGTATCTTCCTTGAAAAACTTGTCTTTGGCCATACTGTATTAGAGGATTTTGTAGATGAGCAGAGAACAAAATGCAGAAAAGAAATGAGCAGAATATGTTATTTTGTTGTTTGTAAGATGGACTTTGGTGTAAATGATAGCTTTCCAGATTTCATCCTTTAGATGTGGGAAGCCTGTTTGAATTAATTTGTTGACATAAAGCTACAAGCGCATTTATAAATACATTCTTCAGAGAGATGTGAGGGGAGCTGTAGTCTTACATTTTTCAAAATGAATCTATTTGTGCCGGCTGTTTGTTAGAACTCACAGTGCGGTCAGCACCAGAAGGTCCGGGATGCTGTAGGGCCCCACAGGCTCTCTGCACCCTCTGGCTCGGGGTCTCTAGCATTATGGTGAGGAGAAGGATCCAACTGCTGCGCTGTATGCTTTACCCAGGAGAACATGTGCTAGGAACACATTGAAGGAGATGCCCAAGGGTCACAAATGCTCTTGGATGCCAAATAAATGTAGATGTAACAAACTGAAAACAAGATGAAAGGCTGGCAGAAGGACTTAAAGTCCAAAGTGAGAGCCCCAGGATGTTTCCTTACAGACTGTTTGAAATCTTAGATAATTTAAAGGTAATCTGTGGAGAAGTATAAGGCAAGAGGGCTTTGGCTGGGTTATAACATATGTTCATTTTGCAATGCTGCCTATAACAAGAAATGGATGTAGTAAATGCTTCTCAGTAAGTTACCACTCTAGATGAGAAGCAATGAGATTTGTTTAATTTTGGAAAGACAGAAAAGACAGGTGAGAAAATGGTGAAGAATCTGGATTGATTATTTTAATAGGAAAAGGCTAAAACATGAGAGAAATTAGAGAAGTTCTTCTAGAGAAGATACAATAAATACTGCCTATGGGTTCTTCAAGAAAAAATATTTTGCAGTCTTTTTATACATTGTTCTGGCGAAGAGCCTCTGTGCCTTTCCCCCTCCACAGCTGGAAAGGCAGGCTCATTGAACAGTTCAGTAAGGAAGTACATTTGTTTTACAGTTCTAACAGCTTAACTTTTTGCAGTGGGAAGCATGCTGTGTGATGTTAGAGTTCTCTTTGTTTGCTGTAATCTGCCACAAATATGGGGAAGGATTAGGGAGCTTTGGAAAAGATGCTGGCTAGCAGCCATTACGAGTGTTCCTCTCTTGTGTGAGGTGGAGGACTGACTGTGTGCCATCACTGAGGAAGTTAGGGTGCTCTGGGTGATGGCTCTGTTTATGTTAATGGTACCAGGCAGGCTGGAGAAGACAGTGCTCTGCTCAAGGGGAGGGAGAAATAGGTCTGGAAGAGGAAAAGAGGGGAGCACTTTTCTCTGCTTGTTGTGGAGCAAATATATGTTGCTTATGCTGGACCCAGTTGTTTTTTTTAATGGCTTTTATTTTTTTAATGTACTTTATTCTCTCTCTTTTTTTTAATCTAGTGCATATTTAATTGCACTCTTTCCTGAAAGCAGAAAACTTTGTGATTGATGAGTAAAAAAAGCAAATGTATGACACAAACAGCAGAATTGTTGTATTTGTGCCTATGCCAAAATGCAGACATGTCCTGGCCTCCAACCCTACTGCCCCTGGGGATGAGGAGCAGTGATGGGAGACAGAGAACTCCCTGGGTGCTCTCTTCTCCCAAGGGCTGAAACTCTGGCAGGTGCCGCCTGAGAGCCTGGCTGCCTCTTCCAATAAAATCACCCTCTGGCCTTTCTTTATTAAAAATTGCAGTTTTCCCACAGCTCTCTTGGGCTTCTTAAAATGCCTTTGCCAATGTTCCATTCTCCTATATATTTCAAAAAAAAAAGGAAAGAAAAAGAAAAAAGAAAGAGGTCTACCAATTACTGAATCTTCATACTGCCTCTTCTTAAGAAGGAGCAAAGGACACCTGGAAGAAGGCCATTGGTGCAGAACAGTAAAGCAGCAAATGCAACAAATCTTTCATATGTTAAAATAATTATGATAGCCAAAATGCCTTGCGGCAGAGTAATATCAGTGCCTTGAAAAACGTAGAAAATTAGAATCAATTTAACTGATATGTTGGCAAGTGTTAACTGCATTTTATATGGAGCATTGATTCTTTGACGAACACCCAATTTTGCTGCAGAAACAATTTGCTCTTAGACTCAACTTCATAAACAGAGCGGAAGTAATTGCAATTAAGATTGTTCTCCAACTTTCTGAAGCTGGTTCCAAAATCAGGCCAATAAAATGGTGTGCTTGGCAGACTGTATCTGTGTACCTTTTTCAGAAATGTTCCTATTAGTGATAAAAAAAAAAGAGAGAGAGAGAGAAATGCTTGCTGTAGGTATTTTAGAATAGCAGCTGTTATTTCTGTTCCAATAAAAACAGGCAAACACATTCAGTGCCTCCACTTTATCATTAATTTCGAAGTCACACAACAAGCATGTCATTTAAGATAAATATTAAGGAAGACAAAAAATGCAAAGTAACCATTATTAAAATAGATGTTTTTCTGCTTTCTTTTCACAACTATTTAGACTACACTTTGGATTTCAGCACTCACATAAAAAGGAGTTGTTAGTGCTCTTTCTTCCTGTAATGTAGACATTAAAGAGGCATGGAAGGTGAGGTGCCAATTTCCATTCTAGCTCTGTTAAGCTCTTTGCTGTCAGAGAAAGTCAAACAGTTTTCCTTCTTGTCTGTAAAAAAAATTGTCAGTTGATAGGTGAAACTTCAGGAATAATTAGTGAAAGGAGACGTGTACATTCCATTGGGTGAATCAATCTTTCACAAATGTATTTAAATGAATTCAATGTCCTTTTATTTCAACAGTGTCAGGGTGCAAAAAATGTATTTTGGATTCTTTTAACAGCAACCTACAGGAACCTACATCGCCTCTTTAAAAATAAATTACAGCACACCCCACTCAAGGAATCACAAAGGGAGAGAGTGATATTTAAAATTAATTCAAAAAATTTCTCCAACATGTCTCCAGCTGTCAAAAATGCATTGAAGATATGCCAAACATATTTCAAAACACTTTTTGAAATTTGAAGATATCTCAAGTAATTTTTCCTCCTGAAGTAAATCTTTAATGGAACTATACTTTTCCCCAAAACTGATGTCTTCTTTTTTTTTTTTTTCCTGTTTGTTTAGGCACTTTCCTTTCTCTTTCTCCCCAGAAATCAGCACTCCACAAAAAGCAGGTATTTAATGGAGTTTGCTGAGCTATGTGGGTCTGATGGTTTGGGTTTTTTTCCTTTTCCCTAGTTCTGTGGTGGCTGTGCTCAAGTTGGGCTTTGGACACAATCCATGGCTTTGCCCTAGACATTCCATGTAGCCCTGGGTAAGTCATGATTTCTCTGCTTTGGGTCTTTTCCTTTTCTTTGAGGCGAAATAATGCCTCAAACTGAGATTGGAAGATAGAGACCGAAGTGCTTAATATTTGCTCAGCTACTGGAAAACTGAGTTGGATTTTTTTAATAGATCTTACATTGTGATGCCATACATAGACATCTGAATATTCCCAAGAGGATACCCATCTTACTTACTGCATTGTTTAATAAAAAGTAATGCTGCTAGTTGGAGATAATCTGTATGGCCCATTTTGTGTAAAAATTATCCATTTTCACAGGCTCCTCTTTGTATTGGAAAGGCCCAGAATTCATATTGTACCTTTGTATTCTACTTCATCTTCAGTGTACTTTATAAGAACTTACAAATCAATCCTCTTAATGTATTTGTAAGAGGAAGTAGCATTAATTAATAACTGTCTGTAGATGGGGAAATCATTAGCTTTATATTTTGAGTCTACACAAGTGCAGAGGTCACAGATCTCAGATCACATCCTTCTTTGTGTGGCTGCAGAATGCATTTGTGGAGCACACAAACATTTCAGGGTTTTGAGTGTCATATTCATACACACTGCTACAACCAACTGAAAGCCATAACTCCTCCTTATTAAGAACCTGTGCAAACCCATATTAAAATAATGAAAAACCTTTCTGACCAGTAGGTACGGAATTGCTCAATAAAATGTAGAAAATACCCACAGGTTATTATTGTTCAGCCCATGAGCACAGTCAGCCAAAAACTTACAATTTTTCAAAATGTAATATGTGTACATGTGCTTCAGTACTTTTAAAAGCACTAGGGGATCCTAGTTCTTCAATAGACCGTTCACTGAAGTCAAACATTGGCAAACAACCCTCTGGGCTTGTGAGCTTTTACTAACAGGCTTTTGTTCACACCTGCTAAGCCATTTAAATTTCATATGAAGAGCACATCTAAGATCTCTCTGCCAAGCTGCAAAGAAATGTCAAAGAACCCAAAATGTAGTCCTTGAAAACATAAAGGAAAGTTCACAGTACAATCACAGGACATTAAAATGTTCCAGGATTTTAAAGGCAGGAGCCGTCATAATCCATTGGGGTGACTGCATGCTTTGTGAAGGCTTTAGGATTTTTCACTCAATCATTTTGTACCAAGTCCAACAACTTGGAGTGGAACGAGATAATATCTTTAGAAGGGCAGATTTTATTTTTGTCTATGGGTTTCAATTGATAGTGAAATACCATAAATTTCTGTGCTTAATCGTCTTTGCTTTTTAACACGGAACCTTATTTCAATTTTCAGCAGGATCTTGCTATGACTTTGTCTGGAGAATTAAAAAGTCCTCCACCCAAACTGACTCATCCCAAGGGGAATATGAGCAGAAACTGCATGGGGAGGTAGGAATGTTAAAGTATATATGTATGTATATTTTTGGTCATTGAAATACACTGTGCAAAAAATGCTTTAAATTTTAAAGTGAAATTAGAAGTGATTGTTGCAGGTGTGGGAGGATGTTACATAAAAGTTAGGCTAAGAGAACTGGAACAATAATTTTGGCTTTACTGGAAAATCTATGCATACAGAAGCAGTGGAATAACTTGTACACAGAGATCCATCCATCATGTTGCAATGCCTTATTGGCAATTAGATCTTCAGCATGTTCAATCCCTGTCTCCCTAGGATAAACTCAGAGTGTCACTGTAGGGGATGGATTTTTTTGTGTATAATGACAGAGGTGATGAAGAAGCCACTGAGAATACCAGTTTATGTCAGAAAGGCCATTGAAAGGACCTGGCTGTCAGCAGTGAGTCAGGTGCTGCTTAGGTGTACTCTATGAAATCTGAATGGTCCTACAGAACTGCTGACTGGGAGAGGAAGATTCCAGCTCCTGAAATCTGTGAGTCTTCTTTTCATGCTGGATTCAGGCCTGCGGAGGAGTTTCAGTGTAATACTGTTCACTCCACTTAGCTATAGAGCCAGTCAGTACACCCCTTTAAATGAAGCACGATTCTGCAGCTGATATTCACCTATAGTAACAGATGACTTATTTCCGTTTGTTTATCAGAACTGTTCTTAACCTTCTCGTAGTCTTGCATTTAGTTGAGGCCTAGACATCCAAGTGTCCATTTGTTCCCTTGGGAGATTATTTCACAGCCCGATGCATTTGTGTCAGGGAGAATTCCCTACAGTTTAGTCTGACTTTATTTTTAATGACAGGTGGAGTTTCCACCTTGCACTGGATTAAATACATAAGCATACTGAACTTCTGCCGTACCTAGATTTTGATTCAAAAGGCTGCATAACCATTCATTACAAACCTTACTCTCAACTGCCTTCCAGGTCTTGGCTGTTCCCAGTTTCCCTAGAGCATCCTCCTCCTTGGAATTACAGTTCTGCCAGCTCAAATATCAAATACATTTCCCTTGTGTTTATAAACTCTGTAAGTGGGGCATATCTTCCTGCAGATATAATGCCTGGTTTCATATTTACAGAACCATTTCAAAGATTCTCTTCAAGCAGCTCAACTAATGGCTGCATTTATCAGAAGATTGATCTGAACTTAGAAAACAAAAACAATCACAAACTTTCACAGGTTTGGAACTGATTTTATTTGGAAACCTCAAGCATTGCATTGGCTTCCTGGAAATCAGGAAGTAAAACAGATGAATGCTCACCAGTAAAAATATCTCAATGGGGAACTGTGGGGATGGAGTGGCCAAACCAAATGCTGCCCACAGACTGCTGGAGCACACAGGCAGCATGGAGGTCCCTATGAGCTCTTTATGCAGAAAGCAATAGCTCAGAGAAAATAGTTGTGGTAAGGACAGATGTGTGACCTAGGTTCTTTAAGTACAAGCAGAATGGTCCCAGATTTTGGCTCCTCTCAATACGGCCTATATGTATTTTTGTCCAGCTTGTCTTTATCTTCAGTATTGAAGCAGAATAAAATCTTCCAATTCAAGATCCTCCTGAGGATTTAATCTTCAATAGGTGTTCTCCCCCATAATCATCCATTTTTACCAGCAGTCCATGATGATGATGTAGCAATATTCCTGTCTGGGATGAAGAATGTATTGGAGACGGTGAGCAATTTTTCTCAGCACTTTCCATTGCACATCAAACTGGAAAAAGCTCCTGCAAAGTATCTGGGGAACCACTCTTGGTGCTAGCAGGCATTAAAATTCCTCAGGTAACACATGAACAGTAGGTAGTATTCCTGACTTGGATTGTAGTTTGTATATACATGGCACCTTGAGTTAGTTTTGTTAGGCTGTGTGACAAAGAGCTGCTCTCCACACACACAAAGGAGCACAGAGGTAGCCTACCCAGGGTATTCCCAGGTGTGCTACAGCAGCACCACGAGCCCTCTGAGGGCTCATCTGCCCACAGGAGGAAGCAGAGAAGCGCAACAGCAGTTGGGAACCCAAATCACAGCTCAGAGAAAAGAGATCTTGCCCAGAGCCTCTTAGAGCATCACAGGAGGGTTGGGGTGACCCCACTGTATGAGGGTGAGGTGGTTGGCGCTTGTGTGATTGCGTTTCTGAGTTGAGCTCTGTGGCCAGCAGTGTATTTGTGTTTAGGTGTGTGTGCCTGCTGGGGACACGTGCTGCTGTACTGGGGACACGGAGCTGTGGCACCCTCGCTGCTACAGGGCTGCTGCATCCAGCAGCCTATAGCAGATTTTGTGCCGATTTGTCTTGCACAAAACCCATATCTGTTTTATTCTTGCTTTGTTGGTTTTGAATGATTTCAAAAACAGTTATTAATTTGTACGTGCATTTGCAGTCCATTTTAAATGCTCTTTGTGTTTCTGGCAGTCTTAGCAAATTGAAGAGCCAAATACAAGTGAATTCAGGAACAGTAAAAATGGCTCCAAGGGCTCTTTATCCATAGACCAAAACAACATGAAGAGGTAAAGCCAAGCTTCTGGCACTGACACAATCCCTGACAACCTCAGGAGCATGTACATACAGAAAATTGGCTTTGATTCACTGGAGTTGCACACATAAGTTTTCAACATACGAAAATGTTCCACTGAAATATGTGTGGTTTCAGCTATTTCAGTAGGACATCTTTATGTGCTTAAAAATTGTGCATGCAGTTCTAGTTGGACCCTGGAACTGTCAGCATTTTACAGTCAGTCTGTTGATTACCACTGAACCTGTGTGATTTCCCCATCTCCCTCCCAGATCAGAGCTATTTGTTTAATTTCACACATGTGTTCTTGGGAGGGAAGAGGGAGGAGTCCTGTGTGTTACAACAGTGGATGAGTGGTTGGATCTTCATATTCTCTACCTTGCCTTTTACTAATAAACCTAAAGCCCTGTTATTTGTTTTGCCTGCAGCACCTGCAGCATTAACAACTGACAACAGCAAGCTCTGCACCTGCAGTCTCCCTGCTTCTAAGCCCTCTTTCGCGTGCTCTGCAGCAACATTTGTTAAGATCAAGTTAACGAATTCTTCAAGCACCGCAGTTAACCTGGCACCTCAAAAGCATCCTCTTTTAGCATTTGGGTTTTTAACATGTGAGGAAGCTGTTCTGGTTTCAGCTGGGGCAGAGTTGACTTTCTTCTTACAGTCTCCTGTGTGTTTTGGCTTTAGGAGAAAAACAATTTTGATGACACACTGATGTTTTAGTTGTTGCTGAGCAGTGCTGTACAGAGCCAAGGACGTTTCAGTTTTTCAGCTTCTTGTGCTGTCCTGCCAGCAAGGGGGCTCTGGGGCAGAAGGAGCTGAGTGTGGACAGAACCAGGACGGCTGACCCAAATTGGCCAAGGGAACATTCCATGATATCATGCGAAAAAAACTATAAATGGAGGGGAGCTGGCTGGGAGGGGGCAGCCACTGCTCAGGAATGTCTGGGCATTGGTCAGCAGGTGGGGAGCAATTGTGTTGTACATCACTTATTTTGTAAATATAGATATGTATAATTATTATTACTATTATTTATCTCTTCATTTTCTGTTTTGGTAAATAGTTTTTATCTCAACCTATGAGTTCTAACTTTTTGTTCTGATTCTTTTCCCCTGTCCTACTGGGAGGGGTGGGAGTGAGAGAAAGGCTGTGTGGTACTGAGCTGCTTGCCAAGGTAAACCACAGCATAAAGCTCATATTGTCTCCTCTGAATTTTAACATGAAATACAGCCTCAGAGGTTCACGAAAATAAACAGTTGGTTACTGTCACGCTTACTGATTTGTCTAACATCCTTCCTGCTTTCACTGACACCTCAGGGCGGCATGAGAGTGGTACAAGGGGAACATGAGAGCATACGCTTCAGCTTTCCTGGTGATCTGATTCTAGCACTTGTTTGCTGCACCGTCTCACTCCTCCAAGGAATGCTGCTTCAGTAGCAGCACTCAGTAAGGTTCTGAACAGCAGCATCAGAACCAGTGCTGGGATTTTGCCTTTAATGTAGTCAGATTTTCACATTGTATTGGGAAGCAGCCTCTTAAAATTCATTCCTGGTTTCAGCATCTCAAATTGGAATCTCCACAAGTCACTAGTGACTTAAAACATCTTGGTCTTTTTGCATAGCAACATAGTGTTTTAATGTCCATTTACACAGCAAACTAATGTACTCCATTTTTATAACTCAAATCCAGCTATAGTACTTAAGGAAGAAAAAGTATCAGAACAAAACAGTTTCATTTTTTCTCTTCAAAAGCTCTTTGTGGTTTTGAAGATAACAAACACCAAGTTATTTTGCCACGCTCCTAGGGGAAAAAAAGAACCAACCCCAACCCACCCAGATGTGATGCCTTTTTCCTGCTTTAGGCAGGGCAGGTGTTAACTGTATTTTTTCCACAGGATCGGTATTTCCAAGCACCAAACCAGAAGCCACAATCAATGAGATGGAGCTCTGTGGTGGATGCCCCTGCCTGCTCCCAAGTCCAATACCCACAGTGATGCCCACACCTCTTGGTGGGGCCACGTACCCCAGCTCAGCATCCCCACATTACAGCATTCTACCTGCGGCTGTGGGAGGAAGCAGCCTGAAAGTCAAAGAAGCAGAAGTACCTCCCTGCACCGCTCCTCCCCACCCCGCAGCCCCAGCACTCCCCTGGCACAGCACACGCCAGGCTCTAAGGCTTGCAACTTCTAAAGCCTCCCCGGCCTTCAAGTGCCAAAACCACATGCTGCCTTGTGGCCGACCATGGCATCTACTCTGGAGAAATTCATTCATTCTCTGGACCCCAGAGCCCTTCCAAGGGTACTCGAAATCCAGTCAGGCATCTATTTCGAAGGTGAGTGATGGGTGCTTTCTGGCACAGCTTTCTGAGTTCATCTTGGACATTGGATCCTCCCTGGGGTGGCTGTGGTAGAGGCAGAGGGAGAATGCTGACAGCCCTGTTTCCTGGCAGTTTCCCTCTAATTTTCTTTCTCCTTTGAAGAAAATAATATAAGCATCGATGTCTTTGGAAGTGTCTTTTGTACAGTGTACATCTGCTCTTCTCTGAAGCTTTGAGGAGGGTGATGTAGTTATTGCTCATCATATTCTGGAAGGAGTACTGGAATGAGTCATGAATTTGCTTTGCGCTGGCACAGAGCCATCAATCCAGCAATGGCAAATCACCATGCAGAGGTTAATTCATTAGCACTAGTTCTGCTCTCCTGGGGTTGGTGTGGAGCAGTAATCTCTGTTTCTGAAGTAAAGAAATACAGAGACTGGAAAGCAAATATGAGAAACAATAAGGAATAACAGTTTTCTGACATTCTGCCCCATGTTGGAGGGTACTTCAGGTGTGTGCCATTATGAAGGGATCACTATGAGCCAGACAGCAGCATCACAGGAGCAATATTTTGATGGATAATTTTGCTGCATCAGGTCTTCCTATGCTGTTTTTATACTGGGCTATGCTTGTGCACAAAACAAAGAGGTAAAGAGGCTTGCACTGCAGAGAAGTTCTGTGCTTGGTTAAGGCATGGACTGCATGTAATGACAGTGAAAACACCATGTCAAGCCCATATATCAGTCTAGGAAAAGAAGGTTACCTGCCTGTCACTGCAGATCAGTGGTTTGCAGAGGGTTTAAGCAAGGCCCCAGTGTAAATAAACTCCCTAGCACGACTATGCATGGCATTACAAAATCCTGCCAGCCAGAGGAGAAAGAAGGAAAATTTGGGCTTATGCTAGATAAAACAGAGGGGGCTTTACGAAACGAGCTTAAGCTTCAGAATCCACGATGTCTACCTTTACGTCAATCCAAAAATCCCCACGCAGCTCCATAGAAGGAGGAGGTGGGACGCAGCTGCCCTTTGCTGCAGCCGTGGAAAGTCTGAACCAGGGCTGTCAGGGCTGATCCTTCCCTCCACTCCTGGGGAGTTGCAGAACAGGAAGGGCACTCTTCATCTGCAGGCACAGCATGCCTGGGATGCATCGGACTGCTGTGCAAAAAGGCATGCTGAGAGATTAATGTGGCCAAAATTACCAGAAACTTTTGAAAATATGGTTTTCTGGACTCCCCTCACTTTGATACGTGTCTTGTACAAGTTGCACTTTTTAAAATGGCCTGAGAACGTGTTTTCAGCTTGAACCAAATTAAAATCTTGGTGATAAGGCTGCTACCTCCATGATGAATAGTAGAATTTAAAGTAAAACGAGAAGATTGCTTCCTTGAATTTGAGTAGCTATAAATACAAGATGTGCATGTATCTGGATGTGTTCAAGACGTCTAGATGTGACACTGAGGGACATGGATAGTGGGTATGGTGGTGGTGGGCTGATGGTTGGACTGCATGATCTTAGTGGTCTTTTCCAACCTTAATGACTCTGTGATTCTATGCTGTGTGTATACACATGCAAATTACTGTGAAATACATCCATAGATGCAAAACACTACAATAAAACTGCAGCATCCCCACTGTCAGCAAGTTTCTGAGTCCCTACGGTTTACATCCTGCTGCTGGTAGGTGGCAAAACTCCGCACCATTAGAGCATGGAGTATTTCAGCACAGGTTTCCATTTGCTGTGTAGGCCCTGGTGCATGAGGAGAAGGCAAACTGTGGAGGCAGACGCCCCCCAGCCATGCTGCAGCAGTGCCCTCCCACATGTGAGGAGAAGGCTCTTAGCTGACAGCTGTCTTGCAGGGATGAGCTGCCTGGCCTGGGGAGTGAGAGGCACATGCCACAGTGACCCATGAACATCTGTGCTGGCAGGGTGAGGCCTTGTGCTTCTCTGCTGCTTCTTCAGCCCTGGTAGCACCACATTTTCCTGTCCTCTGTTCCTAGTGCCTTCTCCACTCCACAGCCAGCATATCTTGCATATACAACAAGCAAGGCTGATGCACAAGTGCAGCTCAACTTCTTCCTTTCATGCACGGTATAGGGCCCCAACGTTATAAAGTACTTGACCACACTGATGCCTGGTAACAGGCTTGCAGTGTTTCTTCTCTCTCCTTCCTTGCTTCAGGAGAGGCTTAAAGACACTCAAGACACTCTGTGTCTAAGGGGTCTGTGAGATCTAGGGCTACAAAAGGTCTTCTTGACCCAGTGCTCCCTCCCTGAGCTGCTTTCTGCAGTTCATCTTTCCTGAGCACTTTGCTTCCATCTATGTCTTGCAGCAGGGGGGGAACATGTTGTTCTGTGATTGCATTCTGATTTATATTGCATCTTGTGAAGCAAGAGCAGTGCTTCAGAGAGAGTCTGAAGTAACTCTTGTTATATTGCTAAATAGGAGAGCGGGCCACTTTGAGCACTTTGAATTTCCATTAGGACAGCACTTCCCAAGTCCTTTCTTGGCCAGACTGCCACTTGCCTCCATCAACCCCTTTTGATTTCTTGTATTGCAAGCAGTAAACCTGCAGTCATGGTGTGGGCAATGTCACATCTCCTGACAGGAGCACAGATTTACTGCTATGGTTGCAGGGACCAAATCAGAGCATTTGTGCAAGAAGATGTATTTTGAAAGCATCACACTGCCGGGTTTGTCTGAAACTGATCAGTTGCAAAAGATGAATAATTTTATGGCATGAGACTTTAAAATGGTGCAAACTTGTACAAATGTAAATGTGCTATGCTCTACCCCAGCCCTCCCCCCCCAAAAAAAAATACCCTCAAGGATTGTTTAAAACCAGTTTTAACTGTTATACTGATTGGTAAGTAAAATAAATAATGATATCATAAATCCATTAGAGCTGTCAAATCAAAGCTGCAGCAGCCAACCAATGAAGGTTATAGCCACATAGCTGATAAAGAGATGGTGAAACTTAATTCATGCTCTAGTTTTCTGTGGTGCACCGGTGTGCCGTGATGGTGAAACTCTTAATTTACTCAGAAAATGCATTTAGGTCTAAACAATTCTACAAATGTATGACTTGCAAATTAACCTCACTGCTCTTGACAGAGTTTCAGTACTTCTACTAGCATAAGAAAAGCATGTTGAAGGTCTTTATAAAGATGAGAGGCTTTTTTTTCCATGTGGAGAAGTGTTTTTATTAGAAGCTGCAAAGTCAGGCTCTGGAGTAAGAGTAGGAATTTGGCTGCCCTTAGGAAAGAACAAGGCTCTAACGATGATAGTTAAAAAGTCCCATGCTACCTTCATACCCATGTAGCGCCAAATGCAATTCAAGTCTTTCCTTTTAGGCACAAGTCTGCCTGCTACAGCCGCAAGTGGAGAATGTTGGAAACGTGCTGTATGTACTCATTCCACCATTAGTTTATCTGTCAGCCTATAAAAATTTTGTCTCTGCTACCATAAATAGAATTTTGATTTATTTAACTGTATCTCCCAAAACTGCAAGTGGTCCATGTAGATCCTGTTTCACTTCGGAATACTTTATACTAGAGAAGCTGAAGACAATTGAAATGCTGTGTTTTGTGGTGAACGCTACACCCCGGACACCTCTCTGAGGAACAGTTCTCTTTTTTTGTTCCTGGTTTGAAACAGAGGGTTGGGTTTCCTGTAATGTTTTACATTATTGAGACTATACCAGCTGCCAAATTACACTCTTTTTCATGCCACACTTGGACTTAAGGGTTAGTTGAAGCCCTACTCTGTGTGCCTTGGGATGGATGGCCAAGGTTTGAGGAGCTGGCACAAGCTCCCACATTCTTCATGCCCTTTCCTTCTACCAGAGTGTGGCTGTATGATCAGAGCATCAGCCTGCAGTTACTCACTACGACTGACACTGTGCAGAGTCAGGAAGATGGGTTTTTAGTAATAGCCCTAACTTTTTCTAAAGCGCTTTTCATTCATCACACTCAACGGGCCATACAGAAGGAGGGGAATTATTGTCATCCCTGAAAACAGAAACACTGATGAAGGGAGAGAGTGGTTCTGCCAGCCCCAGGGATATCTCTCAGAGCAGCTGTTTTGGACTCTGCTGTTCACTGTTCTTTTCATAATATCACTGCTGCAGAAATCGAATTGCTGAACTACTGGAGGAAATAGGAAGCCTGATTATAAGATGAAAGCAAATTTGTCAGATACAAATATCTAAGTAATCAGTGCTGATTAGAACGCAACTGTAGTGCAGTCTGAAGTACGTGACAATTTAATAGCTCCTTAAAATATGTTATTAACAAATTAAACTACTGAAACTCCATTGGAAACTGATTTGATTGATTGAATGTCTTTCTTTGAACATTTTAGTAAATATTGATGCTTAGTGAGCTAAGTATTGTATGGCCACTGATTTTTATAGACGGCATGCAGTACGAGCTTTCATCTTTGTGTTGCAAAAATTATGTCTGTTTTAATACTGATATAATTATTTTATGGGTAATTTAATTTAATATTCTGCAGGCTTAAGTTAACCAGTGGCAGGATAGTAAAATGTGTCAAATTTTAATTGTGAAAAATGTAGAACTGCTCAAGGCATTTATTCTGTTGGTGTTTCTTGCCACTGTGTTCCCTACCTACAACCTTCCCAGCTTTTGCTCCATCTAAATAGAAATCCCACATATTTTTATTCCCCTAGAGCTAAATACACACATCAGTATGTATACCAGGAACTGTGACTCTTCACAGTACAGGGAGACTTGGTAGATCCTCATTGCTTTTCAGCTGTTCCAAAGCAGCATGTGTTTCACAAATTGCAGTGCCAAAAATACCTCCTCTTTATGATGGAACCATGAAACTCATTGGGAAAGTTTTATGTTGTATGTTCTTTCTATGGGGAGAAGGGATCTTTAAGCCAGCAGCCCCCAGCTCTGCAGGCCTGAGGTGCAGCAACATAGCAGGCTGCAAATGCAGTTCTGCGCTCTGCTCCTTCTCCTGGGGCCTGAAATATACTTCAGGAACAAAGTGGTGAGAAGAGATATCACTGTGACCTCATGCACAACCATGGTTAATGCCTTTGTAGATCTAAGAGATGCTCAATATTGCCAGGTGCGGTTCCCTCCTCCCTATGAGGCTGTTTGGTGCTCCCTGAGAGTTGCAAGGAGCAGTGACTAACAGAACTCGTAGGGATGTCCTCTTTCTTCTGTTTATGTGAACAGCTCCATTTAAAAACTCTCTTGTGAACCATGAAGAACATGAACATGATCGGGTTCATGGTTTCTCTTGGCTCTCTTTGGCTACATATCCACACCTGCTTGCCTTCTCTACAGTTTCAGTTTCACCCTTTCTGCCTCTGTTTCTGGGAAGCAGCTTCTTTCCAGAGCGTGCTTCTGCGAGCCTTGCAGGAGAGCCATGGGTTCTGCTGGTCATTAGCAGAGCACTGCAATTAATTACAAATACCCTGTTAACCCCTAAGCTGCACACTGACTAAAAGAGGAATCCTCGTACATGATCTCAGCTAGACAGTTTGGAAATGTTTTGATGAAGATGATTAGGGCTGTATTTCTTGGAGATGGAAGATCAATGAAAACGACCTGTGCATTTGCTAAGTGGAGTCCCATTTGAGTGCATGCCAAGGGGAGAATTGTGCAAGAAATTGTAGAACTTTGTGGTACAGTGTTTGTTCTTGCTGATTTCTCTCATTTTTTTTTTACGGAGATAGAAGCCAATTCTGTCCATGAAAATTGAAGGGTTTCTTCCCTTGAAGATAGTTATTTTCCTTCCTCTTGATTCAGCATCTAAGAAAGTGATCCCAGGGTAGAACAAGAACAACAGATTGTTTGAATTCTCTTTTGTGGTCAGTAGTCAGAGATGTTAGTAAATTTTCTATTAATACATACCGCTGAAACTCTGCTGTACTTGCTCAGATTGCTTCAAAAACATCTTTTATTCTGAACAAGAAGGAAAGTGCCTTTCAATGAATGCAATATGAGAACGAAACCTGACTTTTATGGGTCAAATATTGCTCATTTTATTCGTGCTGCTGCCCTCAGTGGGATGACTCATCCACATACAGTGCAAAAAACCTGACCCTCAGTAGCTATCTCTGAGGGGAAAGCTGTTTTGAGGATTCCTATGTGCATTTTTTTTCTTTGACATTCAGCTCCAGGCCTCTCTGTTGAAGGCACAAGGGATAGGAAGGATATCCAAAATGCCTGACTTATTTCAGTTCAGGCATCAGCCCTTCCCCCATGTACTGGTTTCCTGCAGTGGGTTGGAGGCCTCCAGGGATGGGAGGAGGAGGTCTGTGGTGCGAGGAGCCATGTTCCAGTGTGCACCAACCTGCCATCCTATAAAAATACCACCACAGCTTTCACAATCGTGGGCTCTGGGGAGATAACTGGATGACTACAGCAAATAAGTGGAGAGGAAATGTCCTGGTGCACACTTCCCATAGTACACAAGTCCCAGCCCATGTGCTGTTGTGCAGCTGCAGGGGGATATTTTGTTCTTTCAGTAACTTTTCTTCCTGTCATGACTTATGCGTGAGGGAATACGGCATTTGTTCAGGTTCACCATTTCTGGTTAGCTCCCTTGGATAGACAGTAATGGGCTGAGGGGCAGTGTGCAGTGGTCTCAGCAGGTAAGGTGCTTAAACAAGTTGACAATCTGGGGCTTTATCTGTAACGCTCAACTCTCTGACTTGACCCCACAACATGATTCAAGCAACCTTCTTAAACCCAGTCTATCAAAGCACATATGTTGTTAAACATCCTCCTCAATAAGCATACCTTAAAATTATTATTGTCAAATTAATGCCACAAAGCAAATGAATAAGAGTAAATAAATCACAAATAGTTAAAACAGCAGTGACTCACACAGCTCAAAAGCAGTTCTTGGCATTCCTTTTGTTACTACAGTAATTTCGACTTGCAGGGGTAAAACCAACAAAAGGTCAAAGATGTTGTATTTGGAGCTGTGGTTTCACTTGCTCTTTCCATTATAGTGGGTGCTGCACACACAAAAGCTGCGCTGCCATATGCAGAGCGTGAGCCCTCAGGATAGATGAGAATCGGAAAAAGGGAAAAAAGAAAAAAAAAAACATAAACCCATCAGGAAAGAAATAAATCAGAAACTGCAGAAGTAATTTTTTAAAAATTCCATTATGATTGAAATGGCTTAAAGCACTTGACATTTAAAGTTTGATTTTATATGATGAAAGATAAATCTTACAGCTTTTGTTTTTTGATGGTTTTGTGTTGGCAAAAATCAGATCCTCTGCAGTCGTGGTAGATGAGATCAAGATAAGATGCCCCCTTTGCAAAGAGCCTTTTGAAGGGAGTTTACCTCCATGGTAGTTTAATCACTGAGCTCCTTGGAGAATTTGTGTTCAAGACTGACCAAATATGCAGATTTTTGTTGCTTGGCACACATGAGAAAGAGAAGACCTGTTACAAAAACCCAGGAAGTCTCTATGTCATTTGGTAGGGGTCCTGCTATACAAAGTACTGCTTTGTGACCACAGCAAGCACAGGGTCACTGGAGCATGGTGTGGCCATGTGGACACTGGGATCCCCCAGATTCAGTGAGTACGGGGTTGGGAAGGAAGGGGTGGATAAAAGCCATACAGGTGCTCCATAATGTTTGCAGCCACTCTTACAGTCAGAGATTGGAGAGAGAAATTGGAGCATGCTTCATTCTTGGCCTGCCTTTGACTGCATGTAAGATTTTCAGCCTCTTTGTATTTTTCCCATGAGGTATTTAGTTTACAGGGTTTAGTGGGGAAAGTCCTGCATGCTGATTGTCCTCTTCAGTGCTCGGGAGATATTTGACTGAAAAAAAAGATATGTGACTTCTCACTGTCAGAAACCAGTTACTTTTCCTTACTTCTTGATCAAAGAGTTATTAATGTTATTAAGCAAAACTCTCCACCCTGCAACTTCAAAATAGATATCTCCTTTTCCTAAAAAGCATGAACTCTGAACAACTGGCTGACCCCCACATAACACTCATAAAGAATGATATCTTCTTTATTGATACTAATTACAGATACATTATACCCTTCATATTACTTGAGGTGCCTGCAGCTGCCTTAATAAAACTGTGATTTCAACCCAGCTATGTCACAGCCGAAAGCAGGCTATTGTAGTTCTGGCTGAATTGCTACACCAAAGGGTTATGCCTTTCTGGGAAAGCAGAATCATATCACCAGTCACTGAAACACAGGCACCTCTGATCTGGGAACACAGCATCCGTATGGGCAACCGATGACAACATAATAGTGGAGAAAGGAACATTTGGAAAAGGACACTAGGACAAATTTCTCCTCTTTCAAGACATGTCAGGAGATCTTTCATCTCCCAGCAAAGCAGCTAGGCTCCTGGTTCCTTGGATCTTCTTTCAAAGACCTCTGAGCCTGCCAACTGCAATGAATTCAGTGGGTGCCACTGAGAGATGAAAAGGAAGCATTTTTTCCTTCAAGGATTCAGACTCATGGGGCTGGGGAGTAGATGCCTAGTGTTTGGTCCACAAAGTCATTTGGTTGTATTGGAGAAAAAAATGAGCTTTGTTAGAAGAAGAATAGGGGATATTTGGAAGTGCTTTGCAGAGCACTGAAGCAGACAGACTGTCGGACTGGGAGTCAGCCAGCCTGAGCTTGAGTTCCAGCCCTGCTGAATGGTCCTCTGTGCAATCTTAGTCACGTTTTTTGTTTGGCTGCATTGCTTTCACTGGTCCTCCTTGCTGCAGTGCCCAGACATTTGTGACTAAATGGAGTTAAATAAAAGTGATATATTACCATTGTTTAGTCATGGATCTGATTTTGAGCAACACTCCCTATTGGAGCCACTGAATTGTTCACACCTAGAGCAGTCAACAAATGGACTCTAAGCTACTGGCAGAAAATGGGAAGTATTACTGAGATATTTGCTGTGCTGTTCTAACTTGTATTATGAAATATTTATCTCGGTGGTGCTGTCACTAGTCCTGACATGAAAAGTGACATGATCCATCTCATGCATTAGCTGTCTTTGTATTTTATATTGCAGTTTTTAATATGAAAACACCCTTCGTTTACATTTAATGAGAAATAATTCAAATAAAGGGCTGATGATAGGGAGGATTCTGGTGTGGCTGCTTAACATTTTGGGAAAGATGGAGGAGAAAGATATTGAACCAATTGTTATGGTTGCTTTGATGTGACCACAGCAGTTGCTAACACACATTGTCAAACTAGAGATGAGCTTATGAAAGGATATAAATGTGTTTTTTAATGAACAAAGTAGCAATCTAGAAAAGGTGGTTTCGAAGGCAACAAGCCCTTTAATTATAGTCTTCAGGGGCATTGCTTGATCACTGTAAATAAGCTGCTTTATTCCGGGTTCTGCAAAAATGTATTATATTGTATACATCTTTCTCAAACCAAAAAGATTCAGTCCTCAAGTTTACTGGATTTACATTTTCAACGCTTTCTTTGTGGCTCGAATTGGAAAAAACACAGTGACTTTATATTTCATAGCAAATGAATGTATTGAATGGTCTGCTTTAACTTTTATATTTTTCACTATATTTTGGGGGCGTCCATTTCACATAGACTGAAGTGAACTCTTTCAGGGTCATGTTGTTTCACATTAGGTATTTTCACAGAGTTTTAAGACTAATTATTGTGGCTTTTCAAGGAAAAGGTATTTTTCTTGTCCTCTTTGAAAACCATGCAGTTTCCCTCCCTCCCTTTTATCAGCACAAATATTTGCTGCAAATGCCTAGATGACAAATCACATAGGTAACATTTTTCTTGTCTGAATGTAATCTTCATTATACTATTCCAGGCAAACAGCCAAGCGAGGGCAAAAATCAGGGCTAAGGCAATTTAGTTGCAGACAAATATGTAATTACAATCAATACTGTACATGCAACTGCACCCCCAAAAGTTAATCCGTTCTTGTACAGCTGGCAGAGTTTCATTTTTTAATGATTTTTTTTATATTGGTATTGTTAAAAATGAGGCTTCTGCAATCATAGTCTTGGTCTGCTAGCTATCCTCCTTCCAGCCTCTCACTTTCATAATCTTTCACCTTTTGGTCTACTTCAAATGAATCTGGTAAAGGAGGAGGTAATTAAAGTCCTACAAGATGCCCATGAAAACTGTCATTTAGGTAGATGCCTATCCACATACTACATATCTACATATCTAGCTGTCAATCCACTCACATATATGAGTATTACTGCTGATAAGCTGTTGAAAGTATTTCTCTGACTTCCTTAATTGATGGAAAATGCTGTGACGTACTTCAGTTGGTGGTTTACAAGCAATCCATCCATCTGGCCTCTCTTCTGGGCTGCAGAGTGCTGTCCTGCAGCTGCGAGAGCTGGGATACTTGGGTGCTCTCCACTTCCATTCCATTAAGCTTTTCTGTCTTCTTAAAGACTTAAAACATTCTTCCTAACTGCTTAATTCCCTTCTTGGTGATGCCAAAAATATGTCCTTCCTTTCTTCCTTTTTTTCTTTAACACAAGAATGAGTTCATTTTCCTTGGTATTATTTATTACAAATTATTACATTTGCCAGTTAATTATATACTCATGTAACAGTTTATTTCTTTGAATGCAGGATAAGCAGCTCCTTTGCTTTTCTTTCTTTGTTTCATTCTTTGTTTCGTTCTTTCATTCTTTCATTTTTTTTTGCTCTTTTGTTCTTTTGTTCTTTTGCTCTCTTGTTTCTTTCTCTTTTTCTCTTTCTCTCTTAATTAGAACTGTGACTTCTTTTAAGTTTAAATTTTAATATCACCTTTTCCTGAAACTGATGTGTTTAGATGATCAACCCATTTGTTTTACTCTACATGTTTTTGTTCTGATTAAAGACCCTGGGAGTTAAGGTGCTGTGACAGCCCTGTGTGTCTGTTCTGTGCACGTTCCTTGGTGGTTTGCAGTCTGGCTTTTATAATCCATCTTTTTCTGAATGCATTATCTTGGCCCTTGATGTTTCAAACTGAGCCTGCAGCTCCATGTAATGCTTTTTGTAGACTCCAGATTGAACTCCATATGCTTGTCTGCCTCAGGTATTTTGTCTCTTTTATAAGTGTGGATTTTCTTTTCTTGTGTATTTTACCCTTTTCTTGTAGTGTTTTAAATTCCCTGCTATCTCTAAAGCGCTGGGCTGCTGTTTATCCCATGTAGGTTGTTCTCTGCATTTCTCATGTTTTGAAAATTTTGATTGCTTTGTCAAAAACAAATTTATGAGCCACACAGTCATTTTTGAGTGCTTGGTGGCACTAGGCTCTTTTTTTAGGTGCTGCCAGACTTTGCTCTTTGGTCCCTTTAGAGACCTACCACTACCTTCTCTACCACTAACCAATCCCTGTTTTCATTTTTTTGAAAGTTCTGTTTATATTTCATATTCAGTATGGAGGGCAGAACTTCTCAAACTCTCTGCAGTATGATTTGCAGCAAAGCTATTGTGTCCCAGGAAGAGCAAATCTGATAAAAGTAAAAGTGCCTTCAGAACCAGCCATAATCAGAAGCAGGGCCCACCTCTGCATCCCCTCCTCAATTCCCGATGGCAGCTCTCTGCTGCAGATATAGACTGAAGCAGTGGTTAAATCTTCTTCAATTACACCATTTTTTTTTAGAAGTTTAGCCTCTTTACTGCTCCATTCTTCCCCTCAGGATAGGTGCTTGATTTGCTTCACTCTAGCTACTGTGTTTGGAAAACACTCCAAGCCAGCATGGCCACCAAACCTTCATCACTCGATGCCTGTGCTCTGATGAAGCAACATTGCCTGTGTCTGGGTGTGTGGTGGGTCCCTGATGGACTGAGGGGAGCACTTGCAAAGGCTGTCTGACAGACATGAAAGTAAATGTGCCCGAAGTCCATAATTAGTCAGTGGAGTTACTTTCAATACATTAAATGGTTTCTAGGGGTCTCTTTTCAAGTGAGGTAAACTGGAGAAGCTAGATCTAAAACTGCACTAAATAAAAAAAAAAAGCCTCTGGAAGTCACAAGCTCCCATGTTGAGTACGTTTTTGCAAATATTTATTCAAGGGTGAGAATATTGGAATTCTTTTCTCATCTTTCAATGTTTCCATAATGCGGAGCTCATCATGCTGGGTCCTCTGGGATTCCCTCTATCTAATAATATCATGGCTGCTTGTGAAATCTGCTGTCTGATGTAAAGAGTGAGGTGATTCAGCACGAAAGGAATATTACCCTCTTCATGGCTGCTCAATTTTCTCTCCCTCTTGCTTTAATGTGTAATAAGTATTGCACACACATTTTCTGACTGTCATAAAATATCCTATAGAGCTCAACTGAAGCAATGAGAGCTATGATAATTCCTCATGTGTTTATTAGAGCAGTGGCTACTACAAGTGTAGCAATATCTGGTGGAAGAAGTTGGGTTAGTCAATGATGAATTGCTAAGAGGCTGAAAGGAGAGTAAGCAATTATGCAGTATTTTTACAATAAGAAAACAAAATTGTTCTTTTATCATTAGAGGGCAACAGCTCTCTAGGTCTTCTGCTTGGCACCAGATTGATTGAAAGGAAGCATAAGCAGCATGTTCTTCTACTTGACTGTGGTTAGTATTTGTATGGCACTATAATCCAGACCAACTCTGTGCTGATCATTGCACTAGTTCACAACAGAAAGTCATCAGCCTTCTGGGACTTTTAGAGTCTGAGTAAAGTAGTCCTCCTCATTCCACGTAGGATCCACAGGAAGGGAAAACAGGCAACTAAAACAAACTGCTGCAAGATTTTGGTTTGGGTGGGTTGTTTGTTTTTTGGTGGTTTTTTTTTTTTTTTTTTTTTTTTTTTTTTTGAGGTTCCTTCTGCTTAATGTTAAAACCTACACTTGTATGTGTCTTCTTCAGGGGAGCAGCTGGGGATTCCCTGGTGTCCATCTTAACTGTGAAAGGACTGCACAACAAACAGAAAGGTTTACCTGGACATGTCTTCAAGACAGAATAAACTCAATCAGTCGTTCCATGTTACCCTTGTTCATTCTCCTGACCTGACACAAACCTCTTGGTTTGCCTAAACCCAAACTTAGGCTAAAAACTTAGGCTAAAACTTGAATGATTTTTGCTCAGATCAGTCTCCCAGTGACTTCCAGTGAGGCTGAGGTGGTGGCCAAGTGCTTGTTACTTGCCAGTGCTGCAGCATAGTTGATAAATATATCCCATACTCAGTGTGACTGCAACTTATCTTGAACAAGCCTTAGGAAAATCACTGGGCTAACAGCTGCATTTTCAGTATGAAAGATGCATTTTCTGTATGAAACTTGATAAAAAAAAAATAGTTGTGAGTTGGTTTGGTTTAGTTTGTTATATTTTTTTCTCCTCCAACTACAAGGAAATCTGTGGAGTAGAGTTTACTACTTTCTGTGGGAAGGGAGTTCTGCAGGCAATGGCAATATTTCAGTACAGGCCATCTAAATTATTGATTACTATAGCCAGAGGTCAGGTTTTAAATATCCCTCACTGCTCGAGACCATTCTGGCTACCTATGTTAAAAAGAAAGGAGAAAAATACAAGAGTTTAAATTGAACAGAATGCAAGAAAGAGCTATTAGAATGATTGTGGGAAGAAAAATCTATCTTCTTAGAGAAGATAAAGAAAATCTGTTTGTTTTTTTTTATTTTTGTCAAAAATGTAACCAGAGAAGGGGCAAAATTAACCTTGCGAGCACACTGTGAATGGAAGAAATGGAAATGGGTAAAAAAAGAAACATTTTAAATAGTAGAGCAATGTCAGTAACAGAGCAAGGAACAACAATCACCAAAAAATAAGGAGTGGAAATGAGAATAAGGTTTCCCACCATGAGGGAATGAAACTCTGAGGAGGGATTCCAAGCACGGCATTCCACATTAGTTCAGGGTAGAGCTTGATAAGTTCATGGAAGGATCTGCACTGCATCAGAAGAATGGAAGCTAGCATTAAATTCAGCATTTCTGATGAGAGGCTTTTTGTGTTCAAAGTAATACTATCTACAAATGGAACTTAAAGAAGACTTAATCACAATGTATTTGCTACACTGTATATATAATTAATTAATTCCATGCCTCAAAGCTTCTGCTAATCTCCTGCAGAGACCAGGTTTCATTCAGGCTTTATTATTCCACCCTGACACGTACACACTTCTGAAACATCAGAGGTGGACCACAGCTTGAATGGAAAAGGAAGTGCTTTTGGCAGATGAAGCTGCACTTCCAGTTTGTGGCATGGAAGTTCTGAAATGCTTGGTTGGATTGCTTTGTTCCGGCACTCAAACTTCTGAACATCATAGATGAAAAGAAGGATTTATTTTCTGCCAGGTCAGAATCAATAGTTTTTTTCATCATGTGGCAATGATTACCATTGTTAATATACCAGTTTTAAAATTTTCTTGTACTTTCTTCAAATTTCCTGTTACTGTAGAAATATCAAACGTATATTGCGCTTCACCGTCTCCCAGTCTTTCCCTGGACACCTTGTAGGGTCTATAGTATTTGTTTTCTGTTGTAAACTATTGTTTTCTATGGGTTGTGCTGTGCCCTGTGCTGTGCGGAGGCACATTTCCTGCCCAACATCCACCACATGCTGATTTTTTGTGGCAGTTCCTGACGATCAGGTGATCCTGTGCTGAGCTTCGTTACATTTCAGTTTTACAACTTTGGAACACTGGTTCTTTAAACACTTTTCCTGCATCTAAGGACAGTGCATACACAGGAAGAAAATAAAGATTAGATTAGTTATTGCAGGATAGGTATATTTCATATAAATTCAATATTTTTCTTTTATACAAAGAGATAAAGATACTTAAAAAAGTGAGAAAAAGCTGAACATTTTTCTTTTGTGATTCTTTTCAGGTTCCATATATGAAATGTTTGGAAATGAATGCTGCCTGTCAACAGGAGAAGTGATTAAAGTTATTGGCTTCAAAATTAATAAGCTTATAGCAAGTATCTGTGAGAATAATGAAGACGGCCAGATTTCTGCCAAAGTGGAATTACCACTAAATTTTCCTGGTATAGTACTTCATGAATACATGTTTTTGAGGAATTATAATCACCTTTTTGCATTTCATTGATTTGCTGTCTTGACCGATATTTGTTTGAGCTTTCATCTCAGCTGTCAAGGATACAATTTTATCAGATGGCACAAAACACAACCCACTCATTTTTAAATTTCCATTCCTGTAGTTCTCTTTCATGTCTGCATAGAAATTATTCATGTTATGATGTTCAGAAATGATCTCTATACCCGAGGTCACTCAGCATAAGAATTCTTACAAAGACTCAGTTGTTTGTGACTTAAGTCAAATTTTGAGCTGTTTTTCTTGCTGTGTGTGCAGAATATAATTTAATTACTGTTGGCATATCATTACTTGATTATTCTGAGTAGAAAAGACTTCAAATATTTTCTTATGTTTTGTTTTAATTTAATCATTTATTTTAATTCCTGTGACCAAAGTGGCTGCTTTGTGCCTGGAAACTAGAACCGAGGAAAGCAGACTGTTCTACAGAGATGTCCCAAAATACCCACCTTTTTGAACTTGGACCTGATACTTTGCATCTGATACTGGCTTGATATTTGAATTGAAAATATCAGCCTCTGATCATGTAGCCTTGTTAGGGAGAGGTGGCCAAGTACTGCATCTCATTTCATCTGCTTTTTAGGGCCTGGCTGTGTTAAGTAGGGGAGTGACTGAAATGCAGAGGAGGAAACACTATGGGTTTATGCGTGCAGGAAGCAGAGGAGGCAAACCAGTTGAGAAACTAACAGAAAAATGGTGAACTTAGGAATAGTAGATTGAGTGCTTGACTTAGTAACCTCACTGATGTTTTTCTGTGCATCGCAGTGCATGTGAGAATGTCTGCATGCACATACAAAATGTTTAGGTTATGCCAGCCCCCAAATTGGAATGTGCTTTTTCTTCAGAGGCAGACAAGGCATGCTTCCTAAGCAAATAAAATGCAAAAGCACATAAAAAAGCAATGTTTCATCAGAATTCCAGAGGAAAATATCTTCTGCCATGCCTTCATTTTCCATCTCTAAAATACAGATTTCTCTCAGAAGTAGTCCTATGTATAATGTTCTTTTCCCCAGTGGATTCTCAATGTGCTTTCATGTTTTCTTATTCGGTGAATCAGAACCATTTGTATGACCACTTACTAAAAGACTTTTTTGAAATGTCATTTTCAAGCACTGATAGGGCCCAAAAGTAGTGATCAAAGACATTTTAATTATTTGCAGCTATCTAGAGATATTGAAGTATTGCTGTACTGTGAACTCTCAATTCCAAGCTTCTTTGCTATTATTAAAATTTCTTCTATTATCTCAAAAATATACGTACATGTAGTAAGCTATATTCTGTATCTTGATTGACAGATGGGGTTGAACATTTGAATCCTAAAACATTCAACACAACTAAACATTGAAAGTAATCCTACATTTATTAATGTCGAATCTTGTGATTTTTAGAACAGAATGACTTGTGATTTCAAGTAATTGAACTTGGTGAGTCTGGATTTGTTTGCATTCAAGTGATCAGTTTTACAGCTTGGCATTTGGATACTGTGACCCTGTTGAGCATATATTTAAATTCAGTCAAATACCTACAATTTACATGCATATTTTTGCAATCTTCTGACTGATATTCTAGAAAATGTACACATTTTATTATGTATACACATTATGTTCTTAATGAAACAGTTGGACTTGATAATATTTGTAGATCCCTTCCAAATGAACTAGTCTAGTCTAACAATGTTGCTGGCTTGTCTCATCTCTACAGTGAAGAACAGAATCAAACTGCCGGTGATATTTTTCACATTGTGTTTGATTTTCTTCAGTAAAATATCCACAAGTCTCTAGACTGTAACTGTATTCCCATCGTACTTGCAGGGCCTTCTTGCTAGTATTGTTGAAAAGAAAACTTTTTGATGTTATTTTCCACTTCCATTGTGAGTTATCATTTGTATGTGATGGGCCCATCTACCCTATCACTGCATGCATGCTGACATAAGCAAGCCACTTAACTATTTAGGTTACTCTGGGGATGATGTCTCTCTGAGAGAAGAACTGGGCTCATTGGCTCCAAATGAGCCCTGCTCTTTGTCTTTCTGAATGTGTTATCAACCTACAGAATTCTTTTTTTCTGCTCTGGCAAATCAGATTCTTGATAAAGGCCTAATCTGGCCTTTGCATTAGAGAAACCGCCGCAACTGCAAGTTCACTATCTGTGTTATTTCATTTTATCCTTATTCTAATTTGTTCTTCTTCATGCCTCAGAGGGTCAGGCTGTTCTTTCTGTGCTCATACATTGGACCAAAAAAAAAAAAAAATCTGCTTCTACTCTAGGCATTTTGATGGCTACATCTAACAGCATTTTGAACTACAGTTTTCACTGTTAACAAGTTAGCAGAGACAGGTAATTTACACAACACCTGAACTGTATGCCAGCACAAATGATTTCATTTTGTTCTGTTAAATTCCTTTTTCTGCAAAAATATTATTCATCTGTCCCTGTTCTCAAGATGTCTCTGACAGCTGTCGCTGCTCATTCCTACAGGATCTGACAGATGTAGCTGATCATGACCATCCCTTTGAGCTCTCAGCCTTTGCGAGCCATGAGGCGAGAGACTTGCCTGTGGCCATACATGCATGGAAGAGCTGGGACTGGGCACAGTAAGGCTCACCTTGGTAGGAGTTAAAGAGCTGTCAGTCTGAAAGACTTCCATGTAGCAGAGTGAATGCCCTGCAAAACAGAAGCAATCAGAAATTCAGTCCCTGGGCTTCCATGCCAAGGAAGTCACTGATACATGGCTCTCCTGTGGTGATGCCAAGTGTGAGCTATGGTAATTCGATGAAAATATTATGACTATCAGTGGTACAGACTGAGAAGATGATACAAAGGAAAATCCCACGAGCCTCAGGAGTGAAATAACCAGCAGGAGATGAGGGATGGGAGTAGAGAGTTTGGCTTTGAGGCACAATGGGAATAAGATGCTGAAGCAGATGGAACAGTGGAGGGAGAAGTGTGTGTGGTGGAGGAATGGCAATTAAATCAGCACCAGGGGAGTGAGGAACTAAGCTGATTCCATTCTTCTGCATTGCTTTGGGGAACAGAAACTACTATGGTGACACCAAGCTGTGGGATGCAGTTGACACACAAGAGGGATGGAATGCCGTTCAGAGGGATCTAGACAGGCTTGAGCAGTGGGACCAAGTGAACATCATGATGTTCAACAAATCCAAAAGCAAGATCTTGCACATGAGTTGAGGCGATCCTCACTACCATTACAAGCTGGGGGATGAAAAGATTGAGTGCAGTCCTGCCGAAAAAGACCTGAGGGTACTGCTGGATGGGAAGCAGGACATGAGCCAGCAATGTGCCCTCACAGCTCAGAAAGCCAACCGTATTCTGGGCTGCATCAAAAGATGCATGGCCAGCAGGGCAAGGGAGGTGATCCCGCCCCTTTACTCTGTGCTGGTGAGGCCTCACCTGGAGTACTGTGTCCAGATGTAGAGTCCTCAGTAAAGGAGAGACATAGACCTGTTGGATTGCGTCCAGAGGAGGGCCACAAAAATGATATCAGGGATGGAACACCTCTCCTATGAGGACAGGCTGAGAGTCCTGGGGCTGTTCAGCCTGGAGAAGAAAAAGGGACCTGATATCAGCCTTTCTCTATCTAAAGGGGAGCTACAGGAAAGAAGGGGACAGACTCTTTAGCAGGGTCTGTGGTGATAGAATAAGGGGAAATGACTTCAAGATTAAAGAGGGTAGATTTAGGTTGGATATAAGGAAGAAGTATTCTACAGTGAGAGTGCTGATGCACTGGAACAGGTTGCCCAGAGATGAGGTTGATACCTCGTCCCTGGAGACTTTCAAGGTCAGGATGGATCAGGCTGTGGGCAACCTGATCTAGCTGCACATATCCCTGTTCATTGCAGGGGAGTTGGACTAGATGGCCTTCAGAGATCCCTTCCAACTCTAAGGATTCTATGATTCTAGTCTAGGACAGAAGGTCTTTCTATTATTTTTAACTTGAAGACTATTTGCTGCTCTAGTAGGTGAGCCTGATTACCTTAGTAATCTGTTGGACAAAAAAGAAAAAGAGAGAATAGAAAGGATGCTCCTTTTCTTCAGAACTCTTATTAAGGCTGGAAACAGGCAGTGTATAAAACTTCACAGAGGTACACTCTATCACCAGTAAAAGGGAGCTGAACATATTGTTCTATAAAAAGGTGGAAAAACATCCTTCTGTATAAACATGCTTTCCCACAGGATGAAACGGGTGATCCATGGGCCTTCTTTTCTCTCCCATACCAGTAAAAGTATTTTTCTCGGACCACAAAACCCTTCTTCCTCTACCAATGTGTACATCAGTACCTAAATACATTTATTGTAAATTATAGGGTAATTAGATTTAGGGATTAATAATTATGAAATGATAACTAGGCAGGCATTTCACTAGCTGATACGGATTCATGCAGAGTAACAATGCTTATAAATACCAGTAATTACTATGTATGAGGGTTGCTCTGAAAGTAATGCTTCCTATTTTATTATGTAGGCCCACAGTGTCAGAGGTGGATATTGGTGGCATGGCAGTAGAGGTTGAACCTTCCCACCAATATTCTGTTCCATTTTTTTGCCATATGACAGATGGCAGCAGGAGGGGCAAACTTACAAAATGGCATCTGACCTGGACATGCATGTGAAGCAAACATGTGAAATTGAATTCCTCCATGTAGAAAAAATGGTACCCATTGACATTCATTGATGCTGAATGTCGATGTAGACCAAACAGTGGGTATGAGTGCAGTGAGGTGATGGGTGGGGCGTTTCAGCAGTGGTGACAGCAACAATGGGTCTCCATTTGTGCAGATTTTTACAGGCTCCACATGCAGGCTCTTGTTCATTGCTGGCAAAAATGCCCAGGTAATAGTGGTGATAATGTTGAAAAATACTATTTTGTAGCTGGGAATGTGCTCTATCAAGCAGCAGTACTGTGCTCTTCATATCTGATGAAGTTTCCATGGAAATAAATAGGAGGTATTACTTTTGGATCAACTTTTATATATTCTCATTCTTGTCTCTACCTGTAATTTTCCCCAAAACTATTGGAGATCTGTGTGTTTGATCATAGTCCAAATTATTTAAAAAATAGATCTACATGAGCAATAATGCCAGCTCTCAGTAAACTTGCTGGATTTTTTTCCTAATTCACTATTTCCATCTGCCTTTCCAAGGTCCAAGATGATTTGATTCAGACATTTTATAATTTCTGAATGAGTACAAAACAATTCTTTTTTTTACCTCGAAATGTTCAAACTTTAGTATCTCAAACTTGCCATGTGTCTCCTACTCTGGAGAATTCCTTGCTATCTCATATTAGGAGAACAGTTGTTTTTGTAATTTGACTCATAATGACTTTAATGAGGTTCTGAATAGTTCCAGATAACATTATTTAAAACACATTTCCACATGAAAAACAAATAAACATGCCATGGCTAGGAGAGCATTTATGAGAAGGCACCATGGCAGATTATGGCAGTTAAATAGGAATCACAGTGGCTTCCCCCCATCGTACCAGACTAAATTTTATTTATTCACCTCTCTCTATAGAGAAAAAAAAATGGAACTTTACATACTTATAAACATAAATGGGTGGCTACTAAGGGCCTATAATTCATGGGTCTCATCAATACAGAAGCTAAGTATGCAAGCCTACATGGCTCTTCAGTTGCCTATGCGAGCATTCTGTTACTGAAATTAAGAAAATGAGCAGAATGGAATATAAAGGATTTTCTGCTTCCAGCCCTGACAAAGTCAGTATGCCTGGGCTCCAGGGGATAATCTGTTGTCTGGTTTTGTGTGAGAGCTGATAATTACACTTCCACATGAAACCTGTTTTCCAACTCACGATGGTTATCAGTTCATTGCTGAAAAAACTGGCTTCCAAATAGCTCTGCAGTCCCTGGGAAATTCTTAGAGCCCAAGTCTAGTGTCAACCTTATAGGAGAAAGTTTCTTGTGACTGTGCATTGCCATATATTTTCAACTGGAAATGTTTTTTAACATAGTTCACGGAGCCTTTAAAATGTGATTCTGGAGGTTTTCTAGGGGCATTACATTTGCACCTATATCATAAATTTGCAAACATAGTTATTGCCTTTGGGATACGTCACATGAAGTTTGAATACATTGTTAATGAAGAATATTCCTATTTCTTTTCTCAGCATTGCCAGGAGATTATACCCTGTGCTTGCAATGCATGACACAGGGACACTGTTTGGGGATGCTGTCTTGTCCACAGTTCAGATTGTCATTGGTGCCCTGTCACTGTGATATTTTCTAAATGCTGATGACCCAGTTTGTCTTGATCTACAATGACAACCCGAGTAGTGATTATGTTTGCAGTAGCTAACTTGCTTGTTAATAACTGTTAAAATCATCTGTGGGAAGCACTAAAAATATTAGTGAGAAAAAGAATGTATGCTGTGGTTTTACCTGTGCAGTTACATTCATGGATGTGGCTTCCTTGCAGCCTGGAAAAAAGTCATGAGACTTTCCAATAGTGCTGCAGTGAGGACAGAAACAGAGGATGTATGTGCACAAAGGTACTGATTTCACACAGGAAAAGCTGACTGTCATATAGACAAGTGTGAAGGCACAGAATTGCAGACAATGTTTACATGGGCACAATTAGTGATTTATTTCTGCAGTAAATCAAACAGGCTGTTGCTGTTTAGGCTGCTGACAAGTGCTGAGTGCTGTTAGTTGCCACAGCTACTAGTGGCCTCATTGGGTACCTAGAACCAAACATGCCCAATCTGGTGATAAATTCAGTGAAAAGCTAGTCAACAGACAGAAATTTTGTGTCCTTAATGTATCTAACAAGAAGTGTACTAAAGCTATGAAATGAAAGTAGCAGATTTGTTACAGTGAGACAAGAATCACAGGGATTCTGAGGGGGAAAAGGAGAAAAAAAAAAGAAAAAAGAAAAAAAGACTGTCTAGAGAATGATTTGATATATCATTTTTAAAGACTGAAATCCCAAGGATCCCCTGCTTCCTTGCAGGCCCCTGAATTTTGTTGATCATGTACTCAGGGTGAAGCTGAGTAAGGGAAAAGATGTGGAAGGAAAAAAAAAACAGTTTTTAACCAAAGCAAATCCTTTGATGCAATCTGTTAAGTAATCTCACAATGGAGAGGGGTCTGGAGATAGTGTGAATGAGAATCTTCCCAGCATCTAGCAGGAACTGAGTCCTATAGCATCACACCTGGCTGAGATTTGGGCACCTGCTGTGGCATCCTGCCAATTTTCACACTCTAATCACCACAGAAAGGGAATCATAGCCAGCACAGCCCCAGTTTCACTTCTAAATGATGAGGTAGGCAAATAGAACACTTAATGCTTTTCAGATACATCATGAACCACTCATGAGATGTAGAATTGGCAAGAAAGTGTCTCTAGTGGTGCAACACAACATTCCTTGAGCCCACATCCCATTCCTCCTTCATAACTGCAAAGGTGGAAGAATTTCTTTACTCAAAGGACATGATGCCCTTTGTATGGTCTGGAGGAGGCAAAAAATGTTTATAACAGGGCCATGGAATTTCTGCTTTTTGGCTTTGTAGGAAGGTAGGAAAAATGTGCTGTATCACTGTGGGAGCTTGGCTTCGCTGTCAGTGTAGCTGTTGCTAGAACTTAAAAGCTGTAATGTGATTCTATGAGGCAGGAATCACACTGCTGCATCTTGGGAAGAAGATAGCTTAATCACATAGCTCAGCTAAACCCTACTGTTTAGTCCTTTAAACTGCCCACTTCATCTTCCTCTGTGAAAACTCTCACACAAATATAGAAATGTACACATTTTTCTTGTGATGTGAACTCCTAATGAGACAGCTCCAAGGGCCATGACTAACATGAAATAATAATGTCCTTAGGGGCTAGGGAGGCTCAGATGCAGCTTCTGCCTTGCAGTACAGTACTTCAGCACTTTGATTGCTTTGCTATGGCCACACTGCTCCAGTACCCAAACTGTGAAGCACTCCATCTGATGGTCTGGTCTATCAGAGTTGATAAGGTCAAGTTATTTTGTTCATTGTTATCTTTACATGCTACTGGTGTCATTTCTTTAAACATATTCACTCTTGGAATCCCCAGTCTGCATGTAGAAGAGCATGTTGTACTGAAGTTTAGGGAGAAAATTCCCCCTGTGTTTCACTGGTCACATTACTGTTGCTCTTTCTCATATCATGTCTGCATTTGTTTCTTAAAGTCTGGTTTCCTGAGGAAACAGATAAGAATTTAAGAGAATGTTTCTTTTTTTTTTTTTTCTGTAGCAAAACTATTCTTTTTTCTTAATCATAGACATAAAAATGCTGGATGTCAGAAATGCTGTAGCTGTAGTGTAGAATGGGCTAACTGCATCCATCTATGCTTTGTGTCACGTGGTTGATATTATCTTCATACAGTTACATTTCTAGCAACCAAACTATCTGCTTGTTGTGGGTTAACCTGGCAGCAGCTCAGCCCCTCACAACCTTTCGCTCACTCCTCCACAGTGAAATGGAGGAGAAAAACAGAAAAAAGTGTAAAACTCATGAGTTGAGACAAAGACTGTTTAATACAGCAGAAAAGGAAAGAAAATAATAATGATGATAATAATGATAAAAGAATATATGAAACAAGTGAAGCACAATGCAATTTATCACTACCCACCAAGTGATGCCAAGCCAGTCCCCAAGAAGCAGTTACCCTTCCCAACCAACTCCCCTTAGTTTTTCAGTTTTTTCACAAGATGCCACATGGCGTGGGATGTCCCCTTGACCAGTCTAGGTCAGCTGTTCTGTTTCTGTCCTCACCCAGCTCCTTCTTCTCCCCTAGCACCCTTGCTGGCAGGACAGCACAAGAAACTGAAAAACTGAAACGTTCTTTGCTCTGTATAGCACTGCTCAGCTACAAGTAAAATATCAGTGTGTTGTCATCATTATTCTCATTATAAATCCAAAACATAGCACCATACTGGCCATAATGAAGAAAACAATCTCTATCGCAGCTGAAATAATGACACAGATATGATCAGGGATCTTATCAATGCTTATAAATATCTAATGGATGAGAGTCAAGTGGATGAGGCCAGGCTCTTTTCAGCACTGTCCAACAACAGAACAAGGAGCACAGACTGGAATACAGGAATTTCTATACAAACATGAGAAAAAAAAAAGCTTTACTTTGAGGGTGACAGAGCACTGGAACAGGGCGCCCAGAGAGCCTGTGGAGTCTCCTCTAGAGACATGCAAAACCAGCCTGATTGCTTTCCTGTGTGACCTATTCTATGGAGCCTGCTTTAGTAGGCAGTTGGATTAGATGACCTCCAGAGGTCCCTTCCAACCCCTGTGGTTTTGTGATTCTGTGAATTGTCTTGTCTTGCTTTGTGTATTTTCCTTCTTATAATGCATCTTTTCTGTTCTTAGGTCTTTATAAGGTTGTGGCAGACAAAACACCATATGTCAGTGTTGAAGAAATTACAAGAAAAGTTGCTATTGGGCCAACGAGATTTGGCCATCCATGTTTCTACAGCCCTGAGGATATAAAACTGGCAAATCTCACTATCAAACAAGGTGAGCAGATCACCTTCAATTCTCTGGAAGAGATCAATGGAACAATGGCTGTGAGCTGTGTTGTGGTCAGAAACAACCGGTCTCATTCCTTTGCTTTGCCCCTTTCACAAGAAGGAAAATTCTATGAGTGCGAAGATTACCAGATATACACCCTAAAAGAGATTGCAGAATGGAAAATCCCTAAGTGCAGAAGCCGGGTTGTCAAACTTTCCAACACTTTACATACGTGGAACTCCTCTAATCCACTTCCTGAGAATTTTGGTGGCTACTTGATTCTCATGCCGGTCTATGAAGTGCAGGCAGTAATGAAATGTAAGTAAGTGGGAATTAAGGTAAATGATTTGTTTACTCTGTATGATGTACCACTCTTAAATACATACAAGCTGCTCAAAATAAGCAGGAAGAATTATGTTTGGTCAAGAATTCCTGAGCCCTCTTTACCAGTGATGCTTATTTCAAACTGCAGAAAGATAAAAATAGTATTGCCATCCTTATTCCCTTATCAGATATTAATACAGATAGTTTCCTTGTATTACTTTCTGTTGTCATTTTACTTATCTCTAAAATTAAATCATCTTTCAAAAGGAGATATATTACATAGAGAAAAAACAGAGCTTAGGAGTTCAGTTCAGTTACGAGATCCTTTTTCTTTGTATGTTTTTGGCCATGGAGAAGCCACAAGATCTCCGTAGGTGTTCAAGGCCAGGCTGGATGTGGCCATGGGCAGCCTGATCTAGTGGGTGGCAACCTGGCCCATGTCAGGGGAGTGGAACTATTTGAGCCCTTTGAATCCTAGCTGTTCTGTGACATACATTTTATAAGACACTCAACTACAGTTTGTGAACTGCATTGTGTTTTTCAGATTGACTTTGTTGCAGAATGAAAACCAATATTATTTTACTCTATAATAGAAACAAATATCAATAGAATATAAACATAAAAGATTCACAGGCAATCTCTGAAATCTCTGGGTTTGAGGAAATGGGAAAGAATTAGAAAGCCAATTTCTTTAAAAGCTGTCATTTGTGTTGTGAGTTTTTAATTTAAAAAAAAGAAAGAAAATGAAAAAATGTTTTTTCTGTGCTAAGTCAATACTATTTTAGTTGTTCTATCGAAAAGCTGAAACTATTAAACTATTGGTTTCTGTTCTTACTGATGTTTATATCTATGCATTACTTTAAACTGAAGTTAGAAGTTGTGCAGGGGTATTAGCACACAGTGAAATACTCCTATGTTATGGTGGCTTGAATAGCTGCGCTGAAGCATTGACTCACGTGCATGCACAGTGCACTGACTAAAGTTCCTCCCCAATAAAAAAAACAAAAACAAAACAAAAAAAAAAAAACAAAAAAAAACAACTTATGCTAAAATATCTGACTTTGCTTGAGGACAGCAAAAGCAATAGGTGGAAATTGGCTGTAATTCTTGTCAATGTACCCGCAGTGTTAAAGTTTGCAGGACAGAAGTTTTGCTTTTGGGAAGCTTTGCTGTCTGTTGCTGTTACTAGAAACACATCAGAAAGCATAGAAATGAAATCCTGAGAGAAATATGTAATTCAGGAAGATATTAAGGAGGAAATTTTTACTATGGAAATTCCTCTGGGTAATGGTATAAGTAAGGAGATAAAATACACAAGAGAGAAATAAAAGCGAGCAGAGACTATTAGTACAATATACCATAGCTGCTAAATGCTTTTCATGAGATATTCCACTGTGCTTGCTATGTGATTTGATGTGTGAGTTTGGAAAGTATATCTTCACCAGCTAAAATATAAAGACAAAAAGTTTTCTACAGCTCTAACTATATTCAGGGATCTAGTCCTAGTCCTGCATCTGGATTCACTTTAGTATATTCTTATGACCATTTAGATACATAAGAAGTATTAGTAAGAAATTAATGTTTCTAAAAAACTTTTAGAAGATTCAGAAATATGTAGTATTCACTCATCTTTGAAACAGATATTTCCAGTGAGGGTTTTATTTGTTGATTTTATTTGTGTACCTGTTTATGTTTCAGTGTTCTCAACATTTAAGAAGCATTAAATGAGCCCTAAATAACTATTTAATACAAACTTGAAAAGTTGGTTTTATGGTGCATGATTAACTACTTTCTTGTGGACCGTGAAAAATGCATTTTCACCAATTTTAGAAGAACTATAAAGGGATGCAAGATGAAGTATGGAAAATACTAACCACAATTAAATATAAAGCATTCCTGATAAGAGAGATAGCAGATTATATTTTCATGGGCTGTGGGCAGGAATCCTCTGTACTTCTCAGTCTTAATAAATAACAAAATTTTGTGCCTTCCCTCATCTGCTCATAGAAAATATTAATTTTCATTAATTGTTCCTCCTTCCTTGGCTTTCACATGTGGTGGCCAGGATTGTTTCCCCTGAAGGTGTTATTGTGACAAAAGCAAAGTGGGAGTAGACAGATCCTCAATTGCTTTCAGAGAAGCCTATTATGTAAAATACATGCCTGATACCAGCTTTTATGCATGAAGTATTGATATGCCACTTTAGAAGGAGGCACAGGTATAAGATACATGTGTGCAGGTCTCTGCAGGGTGAGTCTTAATAAAGAGTCATTGAATAACATTTGCTTGTTAAGTTTTACTGCCTTGGTTAGTGACCTCTGGTATCACTGACCTGGAGCTGAATTCTTAACAAGCCTTCATTGCACAGTCAGCTTTTATAGCTGGAAATTTTACATCCAAAATTTTGCAAGTTTGGCTAGAATTGTTGTTCTTTGTCAGATTGCTAAAGGCAATAGCTCAGTTCTGACTGTGAATAAAACCAGGTAACTCAGGAAAAGATCCAGGTTCTACAAGTGGACCATTATAGTTGAAACTTCCTCTTTCAGTAATAACAATAAATAAATTTAGACTTTGTTTTGAAAAGATTTTGCCTTTTTAAGGAAAGTTACTTTAATTTGTAATAATTATCAATGTTTTTCTTACTATAAATATCAAAATATTTTTAATTTGTCCCAGAAATACCTTATTCTTATGTTATCTCATTTCTCATTTCCTTTGTGAGGTCTCCTGCATATCTCTGCTAACCTTATATCTCAAATTATAACAGTTAGACTTTGACTAGCCTACCAGTTGTACAGAGTCGCACATCTCAGGGAAGGTACTTTTCATATTTGGCCAACAGGGCACGTATATTTTATTTTTATATCAATTTGAAGACAAAACCAAATATATTTCTTTTTCTTTTCAGTTCGAAAGGACATCGTTCATATCCTCTCTGATCTAGATGTTGAGGTCAAGGATATAACAGACTGTTACGATACTAACTCTTTCCTTCAGCCGCTGTCTTTGGAAGATGTATTTGAGAGAACAAGCAAGGAATTTCCCATGGTTGCTGAGATAATGGATGGGCCTTTAGGATGCCAGAAACCTTATAACTTATTGCATACAGGGAAAGAGATTGTCATCTACAAAAAGTACCAGGCTACAAGAGTTATAGCCTCTGAGATCAGAAGCGATTCCTCCAAAAGACATTTTTTAATCCCTATGACCTATAAAGGAAAGTTCAAGAGAAGACCTCGGGAGTTTCCAACTGCCTATGACTTAGAGATAGCAAGAAGTGAAAGGGAACAGCTTCATGTTGTAGCAACTAAAGCCTTTGATTCTCCTCATACAGAGCTTTTTTCTGTTTCAGTTGGAGATCAGTTTCTAGTTCAGCAGTGTCAGACTAGTGAAGTTCTTTATGAGGGAAAAAGGAAAGTCATAGATGTTTTAGCTTGTGAACAAATACTGAGTAATGCATACAAGAAAGTGCTCCTCCCTATGTACATGGAAGGTGGCTTTGTGGAAGTGATTCATGACAATAAGCAGTACCAGCTTTCTGAGATTTGCAAAGAATTTCGTTTGCCTTTTAATGTCAAAGTATCCGTGAGGGATCTTTCCATGAAAGAGGATGTGTTGGCTGCTGTGCCTGGTCTGCAGTTTGAAGAAGAAATCACAGACTCTTATTTGCTGATCAGTAGTGCCAGTAGTCCAACAGAGAGCTGGGAAATTCCTGTGTATCGCTTAAGCATGTTGGTCCATTTGCTCAGCAGAGATGTCCAGACAGTTGTACCTCCCATGACTAAGACAACAGTGGAAGAGATCAGTGAAGAGCAGTACTATATGGTACGAAGATATGAAAACCAAACTGTACCTCCACCCCCTAGACCTCCCAAAAAGCCAGCAACACTTGCGCTACAACCTGGTTTTGCAGTATCTGATCAAGATATATCTGATGTACTACAGGATCCAAAGGTAAAATATTGTACTATGTCTATGTCTTTGAATCTCTTACAAACATAGGTCGTTTATAGTCTCCACTTCACTGGTGTATCCTTATGGCGTTGTACACAGATGGCTCTCCATTCCTTGTAATAGGCAAATTAGCCATTATGGACAACAATGGTTAAAATCTCCACTGTGAGTTAATTGATCCATGAAAAACAAAAGAACCATGCTGACTCGCAGCAGAAAGCTTGGCCTTATAATTTTAGACAGATAATCCTTAATTGCAGCAATGCAAAAGTGAATGGAGAGACTTGAAGTGGTTATAGTCATACATTTACTAAGGGGTAACATATGTTTTCATTATATATATCAAGAGAATTTTGCTCAGCTGGAAACAGCAGAATCAAATTCACAGAAAGTCAGGCTGTATGGACCTTTTTAACTGCATATTTTTGCACTTCCCCAAGTGGCAAATAGATCTGGAATAAAAAGGACAACACTTTTAGAAAAACCCTTGATGTTAAGAAAGTTAAGTACCCCTTCTAGGACAATTTTCTTAGTGATTAACCTAAGCCAATGCATTTGTTCATTAATTTTTGTGCTGAGTCTGACTGAGGTGGAAATTATTTTCTTCATAGCAGCCTGTGAGATACTGTGTTTTGAATTTGTGACTACAATAGCATTGATAACTCACCAGTGTTTAGGCTGCTGCTGAGTAGTATATGTCTAGCTACTAGGCCTTCTCTTTTTCCCACTCTGTCCCCCTAGCAAGTAGGCCAAAAGGTGGCCTAGAGGCTGGGTGTGGATGCAGCTGAGACAGATGACCTGAAATGGCCAAAAGGATATTCTATGTCATGCTCAGCCATAAAAAATGATAGGAGTGACTGGTCTGGGAGAGTGGCCATAGAGCAGAAATTGGCAGGCCATCTTTCTGCTTGTGGAAAGTGGTGAGCAGCATCACTTTTTTTTCTTCCTCTTTCCTTTACTTTTGAATTGTCTTCTTGTATACCCAAGAATTTTCTCAATTTTTCTCTTCCTTGTTCTAACATCAGAAGGGGAATGAATGAACAAATAGATGGGTGTTTAGCTGCTTGTCAGGGTCAACCCACCGCAGTTTTCTTGCATACTGAAAGAATTAAAGAAAGACAGATTGATGGATTTCAACATAATGTCTATCCATTTCTCTCTTCCATGTGCAAATGCAAATTCCCTACAGGGGAAGAAGGGTATACTCTAGAAATTCTTTCAGACCTCTGCTGGGGCCTCAGTATGAGAATGCAGAGCAATTGTGCTACACTTTAAATGCAACAGAACTCATGGTGTTGCATTTAGGGCGGGTTCAAGGGAAAGTTATTTTTTGTGTTGCTATCAAACTAAAGTTCAGCTGTAGCCACCATAGAAGCAGATCTTAAGGGAGTCCTCATCCTTTCTTGCTGGAAGTGTCCCTCTGCTCAGCGCCAATTCCAGGACCACATGCAGGTCACCAGCCCCACAGAAGTTCTGGGAACTGGTTGCAACAGAGCATAGGAGAAATAAAGAATCAGGATGGGTCCCTCAGATAAGGGTAATACAGCAAAAAACAGTGTGCACTGAAGCTTGCAGCAGCTTAAATAAGCCATTCTACTAGGCTTGGGAAGATAGAGAAGACAGACCCCGGAAGCTTCAGCCTGGCACTGGCTTGGGATAGTGAACCGGGAAGAATTCTCTAAACACAGTGTTTCTGGTAGACCTGTATGGTAATGAGGACTCAGACTTCCTGCTGTGACTGGTAGCTTCATGTGTAGAGCAACAGTTACATCTTGAATCTATACCACACCTGCAGAAAAAAAAAAATCTTTTTTTCTGAAGTGGGGAAAGATCATTAAGAACAGGAGAGGGATGAGTTGAGGTTCCTTTGCACATTCATGAGTGAGAGTGACCTTAGACGGCAGCTGCCCCAGCAAAGAGGCACATGTTAAGCAGACTGCACCAGAGGACATTTTTTTTTGTCACATGCCTGCTATAAATAAGTAATAAATTGCAGTTACAATGATTTGAGTTATGCAGATTCATAAGTCTCCTTCCCTGGAAAGACGAAACAAGTAGAGTTCCCTTATTCATAAGATTAAACAACGTGAAAGTTAATGTAATAGGTTTAAAGTCTCACAGAATGCATTATCTGTTCTATCCCAAGCACAGCAAGTCCTCTGAGAGGATGTGGATCGTAGCTGATAGGCTCTGCCTTGGCCTCTCTGCCAGCAACAGCAGTACAGAGACTTCATTTTCTTCTAAATCTACCAGGGATGTCTGAGGTCTCAGAAAGTTAGAGATTGTGCCAAACTGATAAATAGCTCACTCTGCATATTTTGTGACTCTGTGCAGGCTTATTTGCATAAATAACAGACAAACGTCCTCATGAGCTGAACTTAAGCCTGACAGGGTGGCAGCCTGGAATAAGCTTTAATGCTGCATGAATTGCCACTCTTCTCCTGTAGGCAGCTCCCTGCCCGGCTGTGTGCTGGAGGGTGGTGGTCAGTTTCTTGCTGAGTGGTTGGGAGCCTGGTGCTCCAGGATTAAATGCTGCTGATGCATAAATCCAGAGAGGTCTAGAATGTGGCAGTTTTATGACAGTACTGGAGGATGCTCTGCCAGAGCAGGTCACCTCTAGCTACGGCTTGTGCTTTGATCACCTTTTAGCTCTTCCAGCAAGGTTGCGAGGGCAGAGAGGCTCCAGCTGTCTCCACCTGCTGTTCCCTGACCTTAGTAAGGAGAATACTGGGGCCAGGAGCAGAACTACATAGTGCATTTCCCTGTGTTCTGTTGGGCATGTTAGTCACTGAGTTGTATGAAATTGGCAGCCAGTATGGACTGAAACTTCAGATGACTGCAATTACTGCCTCAGCTTGCATGCAAGGTGCAGTACTACAGAGACACATATGTTAGTACAGTTCAGCAAAGTCCAGAGACAAAAATAATATATCTGCATTAACCAAGCCCTGTGCCTAGGCTCCTCACTGGGCTAATTAATTTGGCTGAGCTCCTGCTGACACAGCTTTCTCTTCCAGAGCCTGGGGATCCCTTCTCTCACCTCCACAGGTTCCTGTAGACTTTGACTTTTCCTCTCACCTCATCATTCTATTTGGTTAAGGAACATTCGGCCCACATATGTTTGAAGTTTTGTATTAGTTGCTAATTGAATGAAGAAAGAACTTTGCCTCCCCCCTCCCTCACCCCAAATCCATGCAAACTAAATAAATGAAATAAAATGTCAGGTAAATGGAATTAATCTGATATTTCAGAATGATTAAACTCTATCTCATAAACAATATTACCTCTGTCCACCGTGACAAATTTTATCAGTTCCATACCCCCAGCTGATGACAGCACTGACAAAGCAATTGTACCCTGTGATGAATGGAAAAACTTGGGATACCAACACTCAGAGAAAATCCACATTTCTTCACTTGAGTCATTGCAGTGAAGTCCTCAAGGGACTCTAACTGCAATTTTGAATAAAATAGTTAAAGTCATTCAGATTCTGACTTGTGAGCTTAGCTAGAGAATGAGAATGACCTAATAAAACCCTGTAAGTAAATCCTAGTGAATTGAAATCAGGGCACTCACTCAGTTGCCTGGAGAGAAGACTCCGGGGAGGAACCAGACAGGACATCACCTTCCTGAAATTAGGATTCACCTAAAAGAACAAACCAGATGTGCAACTGAAAGCTCTTTTCAGTTAGAACCACCACTGTGAATATAAGAATCCAAATTTTTCTTAGTATCTCTAGGTGGGCAGAAGTTCAGAAAGTGTTTCCTAAAATTTCCTCAGGTTTTTTCTCTGATGCCTGCAGTTTCCTCCTCCTGAAAAGATGCAAGGCAGCAAAAGCTTTCTAGCTTTCTTTTTGCCTATCAGAGTTACCCAATCAGCTGAAATATTGACAAGGTACAGTGTGATCAACAGATTGAAAGAAATTATAGTTTACACAGTTTGAGTTTCTAGCAGTAAATATTCAACAGATTTAGGAAGCTGTTAATGTATATCTCTCCACAGTTTTTGTGTTTTGTCTTTTTAAAATTATTTTTAACTAAACAGTCAAAGAAGACTTCTCACCAAATATTTCTAAATGAATGTTAATAATAGGAAAACAGTAATCAATGCATGGAAGGCCACAATTCAGTCCTTATACTTCTTGGGGGCACTAAATGCACTTCTTAATGAATTTAAAAAAAATTAAAAAGGAAAAAAGAAAAAAAAAAGGACTCTCCCCCAGCATCTCACTGCAGAAAAACAATAAGAGAGGATAGCTTCATGCAGGGCTATTTTCAGTAGCCTGCTTAGGCATGTGTCTAGCCAGAGGAACATTAGTATCTGTAAAATACTCACAAGCTTCAAGTAAGGATTGATGTTAAATGCCTTTATGTATGTGGAACTGGCAAAGTCAGTCACAGACAGTAATCTGCCCAGCTTAACAAGAAAGCTGAGAAAATTCTGGCCAGGCAAACTGGAATTTAATAACAAAGTAAGTATCAGAGCATGATAGTTAATCGTCATCCTGTGCTAAAGTCCATTATCCTTCAAAAAGTCATTACAGTGTTACGATATCAGGAACTTTCCTGCCTTCTTGCTTTTTATTTCAAAATTAAAATGAAAGAAAAATTATCGCTTCCATCTGGCTTTGCAGTTCTACAAACTGAACTACTGAAATCTGCCATTAACATATTTATCACATCTGTCTTCACAGCAAAATGAAGACTTATCTGGAATTAAATTGATAAGACATAAGCTGCATTTTTCAGCAAATGAGTTTTCCTGCAGTGCCTCCTTTCCTTCCTCCCAACTACTTCTTTTCTGCTTCCAGAGCATTTTTCATGGGTTTGGGTCCTTTATGCAGCAAGTTCAATACAAATATTTTTACTGTGTGGCGAGTAACTTAACATCCTGAATAAATACCTATTAGAAAATGCATGTAGAACAGCCAGCAAGGAACAGATAAGAACAGACTGCAGGAATTAATAATCTTTTGGCACTAGAAATAAGGAAAGAAAGTGTGGTTCATTAGCAGATGCAAATATGCATGTGCAAACATAAGAAGGGTTTCTTTCTAGAAGTGCAGCATTGTAGCTCTTGAGCCTGCAGTTGTGCTTCCTCTCTCTTTTTCTGTCTTCACAGAAGATAAAGATCCTCTCCCCCTGGAGTTGCACCTTCCACCGTCTCTCCCCACATCTCACATAATTTCCCCATATTACTTTCCAATTGCTTTGTGAATCCTCACAAATAGTATGGGAAAGCTGGAATTCCTATCCACGGAATGGAACACCTCTCCTATGAGGACAGGCTGAGAGAGCTGGGACTGTTCAGCCTGGAGAAGAGAAGGCTCTGAGGGTACCTAATAGCAGACTCTCAGTATCTAAAGGGGAGCTACAGGAAAGAAAGGGACAGACTCTTCAGCAGGGTCTGTGGTGACAGAACAAGGCGAAATGGCTACAAGCTCAGAGAGTAGGTTTTGGTTAGATATAAGGAAAAAATCTTTTACAGTGAGGGTGGTGAGGCACTGGCACATGTTGCCCAGTGTTGTGGTTGATGCCCCATTCCTGGAGACTTTCAAGGTCAGGATGGATCAGGCCGTGGGCGACCTGATCTAGCTGCACATATCCCTGTTCACTGCAGGGGAGTTGGACTAGATGGCCTTCAGAGATCCCTTCCAACTCTAAGGATTCTATGATTCTATGAAGTGCAGTCTTTATGGTTTTATGAAGACCCCATCTTATCATGGTGGCGAAGTTCTTGAAGTCTGTCAAAACCCCATCCCCACCACAGCCTGGTCTGGTGAGTCATACTACCAGTTCCCTGCAATCCCATGTGCTGCCACGTCTTGCTCCTCCAGGTACCACATCTACAATGGGCTTCAGGTTCCCTCTTTCCTCACCCTACCTGTGTCACATGAGGGTCTGATTTCCCCAAGACCCACATGCCTCGAGTATCCCCAGACCATATTTGCCAGTGCCTTTCAGACCCCAGAGTTTTGTGACCTTGATTACTCAGTGTTCTCCACTGCTTTCAAAGAAGCATGGCTTTTCCTCTTCCTTGTATCTTCCCAACACATTTCCTCCTCTCTGCAGTCAGGCAGTGAGCTGAAGCCAAGGTCATGTCCATTTTCAGACAGGAGCCAAAACGACAAATGGATTTTCGTCTTCTTCCCCAGCAGCATCTGTTCCAAACAGGACAGCATCAGTTTTCAGCTAGGTTTTTAGGGTTATAACTAGAGTGAGCGGTAGGTACTGACTGGTGTCAAGACACTTCATGCTCTCTTGTAGGCTGGAAAGCTTCAGCTGAAGGACTTTGCATTGGTGCCCTGTTGCAGTGATCGTTATAACTGTGTCTCTACCAGGGGGCCCATGACCATTTCCCAGGAATACTTTATGCATCTTGATGCCATTCTGGGCTGATGCCTGCCTATGTGCCATCCTTGTGTCCCAGATTTCTATGCAAAATAAACCAAAAAATGCTGGCTGTGATTTGGATGGTAGGGGATCAGGACTGCTGATAAAATCTGGATGAACCAAGAGGAAGGAGTAAAAGGAGCAGGGAGCCCTAAAGCCCCAGTTAATAAATGACTGGAGTTTTCCTGATTTTCTCAGTATGAAGAGCTGGTATTAAGATGTTTTTCTATTTTAAACAATATGAAACACTTAAAATTTCCACAGAGAAGCATCAAGTCTGTAGTAGGCACTTAGTGTGGATTGATGTTACTCTCAAAACCAAAATAAAATGGGGAAGATAGCAATGTGTCTGCCAGAAGGACAGGCAGTAGATAATTGCCTGAAAAACTAGCAGAGCAATCTGAGGTGTAAGTCTCATTGCAGAAAGCCATTACTGCTGCAGGAATTGCTGATATAGTACATGAAATTAAGGAAATACAGATGAACATTTGGGTATGCTGACTGATATGAATGCCAACTGGCTTAAAGAAAATTGCATAATTTAGAGCTAAAAGTGAATGAATTGGAGAACAAAGAGATAAGAAATATAAAAATAAAAGGGATGCCTAGAAGAAATAAAAAACAATCAAGTGCAGAAAAAAATATGGCACCCCTGATAAGAAGAGGGAAAATGCTGGATAGGGTGCTTAAGCAAATAGCCACTGATGTCAGTAGGAGTAGACTTGACTGGCACATTTTTTTTCTCTTCCACAGAAAGTACATAATATAAAAAGTCATATTTGTATAATTACAAAGCTGAACGACAACAAAAAAAAAGTTAAAAAAAAAATGTCAAAACTCTGCAGTACTGCAGCAGAATAAGTTTCCAAAAATAGGGGAATCCAATACATTGTTTTCCAACCCAGGCTAGTTGCTGCCTGACTTCCCATGTCACTGTTCTTGGGGCTGTACTGCCTCTTTTGTCCTTCTCCTTGTAGCAAGAAGGTTGGAAAATCAAGCCCATGGAAAGCTGGCAGCTGAAGTGCCCCTGGTCACACGCTTGCTTAAGCATGTTCAGGGGCTTTTCTGCGCTCTGAAGAACAACTGGCATGAGGTGCCTGATGTCACTGCTGGTAACTCTCCCAGTCTCCAAATTTGTGGGGCTGCCTGTGAACTGCATTCTGGAGCAAACCCTGAGGTGGTCAAGCGCTGAGACTGTGAGCAGGAACAGTCTGAGAAAATGCATGTTTGCACAGCAGTGCTTACAGGCACTGTTCAGTCCAGCAGTGTTGGTGTAGGCCCTGTTGCTGGCTGGGCCATGCTCTGGCCCCGAGCCTGGGAGGGTGGCTGACAGGATTTGAAGCATTAGGAGGAGAGTTTAGTTTCTGAAAACTTCATTTTCTACTCTGTAAGCACAGACACTTACCATGGAGTAGCACAGTTAAGACAGTGTTGAGGAGTTTGACATCCAGCTGTGGGATCTTCTGTTAAGAGAGTAATTCTCTGTCTGCTTTACTTGAGGATAAGGATAGCTTAATAAGTGAGTAAAATGTCCTAGTGAGATGCAAGGGCAAATATGCGAATTCCCAATCTGTTAGCAGAAAAAGGATGCACATCGGAGTCACTAAAGTGTTGAGTATGGTCAATGTAAAAGATAGTACTGACGTTTCCCATTTACGTTATGCCTTCCTTTGTGAAATTCAAGTTTGTGCAGTACTGTCACAGCCAGGCATCCCAGAACTGAAAGTATCTCAGAAGGCTGGGTTCTGCTTTGAAATACACTCCCCTATGAAACAAAATGAGAAACTTACTTGCTGCTAGTATGACAGCACATCCAAATCCTGAAGTACCTAATGGCACAACTCACATTTTCTAGAGTCCTCACAATGAGAATTTGAATGATTATCAGGAAACAGAGAATGCTATGGAGAAAATCATCTAGTCCTTTAAAGCTTGGAAAGACACTGTGAGTCATGGGCTTCCCCTCTCTGCTTCTTGAACGTATTAGTACATAGACATGACATAAAAAGTCTGGTGATAGTATAAAAAATAATGAAGCTTATCCATTATTATGTGAGGGAGCTTGTAAAAGCTAAAAAACTATGTTTTTAATGCTTGTACTGAGAAAATGTATTTCCCTATTTCTCTACAAATGGAGATGTATATTTTACAAGGTATTTAACAGCATTATGCTGTTGTTCTACCTTAGGACATTAAATAATTTTACTGGAAAATATTTTAAATGACAGTATGTTGTGGTACAGTGGTTCAGGCTATTCTCCCATTGGTTCCTTTTTTTTTTTTTTTCTTTTTTTCTTTTTCCTTTTGGTCGCAACAAGAAGTTTGAGGAGGCACAGTCTATTCTGTAGCTATAGCTATTTTAATTCCGGGAGTGCCTCTGAAAAATCAGAGCAGGGGTTTTATAATGGCTGTAGACACTATTTTGTATCACTTGAAAGAGTGTGATGGAGTCTTATCAGACAATCAGTTGGTAGGAGTCACTGTAGAAAACAAAACAAAAAAAAAAGATAAGGAAATAAGACTCTTTGCTTGCTTGTGGTATGCTATGAACTACCCTGGTGGATAGTACTGGAGCAAAAGTATGCTTAGGCTACAGAAAAATAGAGTCCAGACTTGTTCTGAGGGAAAAACTGGGAGTGGCAGTGCCTGACATGATGAGATTGAACCCTGATGCATAAAGCAGAATAAGGCTATTCCCAAAGCGTCTTCTTGTTTATTTATTTATATATTTATTTTACTTTAGAGATCATACTTTAACATTTATGAGTCTTTGGAAAATTAAATAATATTTTATGACATATATGTAAAGTTAACAAACTCTGTCTGGAATCTATTTTTACCTATCCATTTTGCATGTGTGGTATATGCACATTCTGCCATATTAATGAGGGGGAAAAAAAATGGCTGAGTCTGCTTGTGAAGTAATCTCATTTGAAGGAGGATATGCCAAGCAGATGAACCGCAGCTCTACAAGAAAATTCTGGCCATGCAAGGAGTGGGGTTTGCAGGAGATCTTTAAGTCTGGGTTATGTTCACTTGCCTGTCCCATGACGCGAGACAAATCACATAATTATCATTGCCTCAAGATGCATGAAGAAACTGCTGTGTGAGAAGTGAGGGTGTGGATTTCCAGCTCATTAGTTACTCTATATGGATTCTTAAATCTCAGGTAAATGCAAGATACATTACTGCACTTCCATAAGGGTCAGAGCTGCCTCACATTTACTCTGGAGTCATAACCACCCAGACAGTTGCCATGGAGTAGTTAATGAGCTGGAAATCCACACTCATTTACTTTGTAGCAACTTGTTCATGTAGCCGTCTCTTTTATGAAATGGGACATAATGCTTCATTTTCCCGTTTCCTGAGGTATTTATAGACGCAGGCATCAATTTTGCATGTTTACAGCATTTTGTGCGACTGGCTACAACAATAGGAATCGCAGTAACAACATTAAAATAATAACACCAAAATTCCCAGACACTACTACATCTTAACCTCACTTAAAAGTTTTCATCTGAAAATGAACTTACTGAAGAGGTGCAAAATGAACCCAACTGTCACCTAGGACAGCTAAATTCTGAAGTGCGGTTATATTAAAGCAGAAGAAACAAGAAAGAAGAGAGGTGTGAACTATTCTTTATAGCATTGCAAGGTGGTAACCTTGAGGCTCACTAACACGTTTTTAAGCTTGATCTGATGATAACCACTTCATAGTTTATTCTCATAGTAGGTATAAGCGTTTGTGTTTGCCTATCTGCATCTGCTGCTGTATATCTAGTGTCTTAAGCTGTCTTCATCAGGCAGCTTACAGAACGTAGCAGCGAGTTACAGGAGATGAGGGGCTATGGTTAGAAATTCAGACTTTACTCAGAATGCCTCCATAAATCTCCCTAGTTTGTGGGACTTTGACAAATGCTAACATTAAACTAAAAGTTGCTTTTTAAAGGTTAGTTCGTGCAAGCATGCAAGGTGTCAGGGAAGGAGGAAAATGAGGAGAGAGTTTACTACAGTATGGGTTATATATGTATTTTTTATTGGTAGATCATATTTGGATTAAAAATAGTGGGATGTAACTGATGATGTATAAATGAATGCTGACCTGAGAGGCCATTTTTCCAAGTCAACCTTGCACAAAGTTTTACAGCCAAATCACTTATACTGCCTGCAGTGATGGAGCAGCACCACCATTTGGATGGAAGAGAGGATTAAGGAGGTAGGCTGGGAAGGTGAAACTGAGAAGCAATGAAACAGAAAAATGGGATATCCAGTTCTATCAAATTGTGAAATGGTATAGGAAAGCAGAATTTATGCAGCATGGAGGGATTTGCATTTTTGTTACAAGAAGGCTTTTTTTATTAAAGGAATTCTTCTTTGTAAATATGATATTTTCCTCCTGTGATTATGCTAATTTATAACTATCCTGCCTTCATTGCCTCTCACATAAAAAGTAGTGTACAGAAAAAAAATATTCTTGAACCACACAAAATGATTATAAACTGCTTACATACACTGGTTATCATTAAATGTCTGCTCTTTATCTGCTGATTTGTGCCTCACTAAACAGAGAGTGATTTTTGTTTGCCTTGTACTCTATATAGTCCATCAATATATGACCATATGGACAGCCAATTCACAAACCTCCAACACTACTGATGTTCCCAATCTGCTCTTGCAGTTCAGATAGTAAGAAGGTGGATGCAAAAATACAGAAGCTAGAAGGAAAACAGAAGCTAACTCCTTAAACAGCAGGCTTAGATTGTGCAAAAGGCTGTTTTGTTAGTTTGCATCTTAAGAAAACAGAGATAAAATCCTCTCCTGAAATACTGAAACTAGTTCTGCCCCACATGAACATCCGAATGTGAGACATCTCCTTCTGCTCTCCAAAAAGGAAATTAAAACTTCTTTAAAAAGTTATGTTATTGAATAATAATATGCCAGTTGTCTGATGCTGCTATTGTTGAACCTAAATGAAGAACCTTATTAATCATGGATTTGGCAGCTCATTCTGTTATAATAATGTTTTCTGTCAATCCAAACTCTCATTATAATTGGATCTTACTTATAAAGGAAGATGCTCCATTGACTGCTCAGATGTAGGAAAATACAGGTTTGAAAATGAAAATATCAGTCGGAATTCTATTTCCAGGGAGTCTGCTTATGCATGTACAAGCTGAATAACACATTTATCCTTGCTGTGTGTCACATTTGGATGTTGCTGTAATAAGGTTCTCTCACTGACTGGGCTCCAGCTCTAGAATCATGACAATGAATGTGAAAGCAAGATGAGTAAATTGAACATTTTCTTGTGGATGCTAGTATATCACCACTACAATCCAGTTGCAAAGAATTAACCAAAATAGATGGCTTGTCTATATAAAGAAACGTGATAAGCTGTGAATTTGCAGTTAATTTGGTTTTCTGCTAGGCTTTTTTTTTTTTTTTTGTGGACACTCTGTGCAAACAGTATTAGATATATTCTTTGCTATTAGTTGAGGATTAAGTTGGATCAAACCAAGGCAATTTAATGTACTGTATAACTGTTTGCAAAGAGTTGGTGGCAAGGAACTGTACACTCCTACTCTCCCTATTTTTATAAGCACTATCATTATAAACAAGGGCAGATACAGGACAAGCAGCTAAGAGATTTGTAAAGGCAAACAAAAATTCAGGCTGAGGCTGAAAGCACTTGGGACAGCATCTCAAAACAGTGCCATTTAGAAAAGACTCAGTGGGTGAAATTTATAAATTGCATATTGAAGTGCTCCAGCTCCATGGGCGTAACAGAGGGAGGTGGCTTATTTCCATGGAGCCACAGTTCATTGAGGACACAGGAGCCATGGAGTAAGTATAACTTTGGCTGAATTTAAAAAATAAAGCCTGTACAGAAAGCACTTTTTATAGGAGAACTGAAATGATAATTCCCTGAAAGTGTTCTTGTTTACTAATAAACCATTCTGGTTACAATAAATGGGAACTTAAAGTAGCTTTCTAATGCATAGTTTAAAGCCAGCAAACATGGAGATGCAAAATAATTTGCACTGTCTTGCAGGGCAGGCTGCAAGCCATATTTTGATGCCATCAAGCCAGAGTATAGATTAAAAACTGTTGTAAACTAGGAGAGAAATTTGTGGGTTATAGAAATGTAGAAGAAGCTCTCATTAGAAGAAGTCAAAGGGAGATGTGTAACTAATTTTGAAGAAATCAGAAACAGTCATCAATCTCCTTCAACAGAAAGTAAAGAGGGACAATGTAGATGACAAGAAGCTGTCACAGCTTGTGTAAAAACCATGTTTTTCAGAGCTATAACTCATAGGGCTTGTATAAGTTTATTTTAATGGGATTCAATATGGTGTAAGGACTTATGGTTAGTTTGATCCTATGCAAGATACACACACTGGGAAAAATAATGCAAACAATCTTTTCCCCTCTAGTAGCTCAGACCAGATGAGGCACAGAAGAGAAAATATGCTGTTACCTACACCGGAATTTTGTGGCCTTACTGAGGAAATACACGTTCTTCTATTTTTTGTCTTCAGTCAGTACAGCTCAGCATTGTCTTTCACTTTACTTTGTGCCAAGCACACAAAACTTAGTCTTCCTGGAGACTACAGTGCCTGAGAGGAGTAAGGACAAGGCTAAGACTGAGAGTGCTACAAATGTGAACAGGAATAAGATTCCGAGAGAATGTGGAAAGTGCTTTTGTTCGTTTGGTGGTTGCTGTGCATTTCTTTTCAAAGTTTTGTGCATGAGTAGCTGACTGATATTTAATCTTTAATAGAATAAATAAAAGTCAAGATTTGCTTTGGGTGAAGAGTTAGTTAACATCAGGAGATTTCTTGTTGCTAAAGCACAAAGGTCATCCAGTCATAGACCAGGAGAACTCGTTATGCCTCTACAACCACTCACGTAGTATAAATTTGTGGAGGTTGCCCAGTGGTTTCTAAAGTGCCTATTAGCATACAATAAACAAACAAAACAGCAACAAAATTTGCAGTGGAACTGTGTAATTCATACAGTGACATAGAATTTCAAATAATACCTTTCACAATATATAACTCGACCAGCAGCTCTTGAATGCATAGAGTTAATATTCATATTCATGGGATATCTGTGAAAAGGTCAAGCAGGAGACATTTTAATCTATGTTTTCAATTTGTGGCTATACAGTTATAGTAATAAATCATAGCAGCTTTCAAAAAGAACAACAGTAACAGTAATATGTAACTCTAAAATTTCAAAGGACAACAGCTTTGACTAGTTTGTTTTTCTTGAACACCTAAACGCATTTTCTTTATTTTTTGTTGTGATACCTTATGTAATTACAGAAAGAGCTTTGATATCTAGCAACATAAAATGGATGTGCTAACAACTTCAAATTAATAGAAGCTTTCAGCGTATTTCAAAAGACACATTGCCAGGCACTGCCATAAAATTTTTCATTACTTTTTCACATGTAAATAAAAGTTTGCACCTAGTGGCAGGCACAGGACAGTTCTAATGACACAATGACACTCTGCAACACTCATCTACTCATTTCAAGTATCCTTTAGGAGTATTTTCTGTATTCAGATGCACTTATACATTGCATACACCCCTAAAAAATGTCCTGCTTAGGGTTTTTTCAACATGTATCACTGTTTAGCTGTAACCACAGAGAAACCTCCACTCCAATTTGAACATTCTTATCAGGAGCTCTGTAACTGTGTGTGCCCCATCTGTAAGCTCCCATCATGGTCTGTACAGTCAGCAGTGCCCAAAGAGTTAAGTATCCACTTTTTAACTGTGTTGTGGAGGTTTTCTGCCTGTAGTCAGAGCAAAGACATGTAGAGTATATAGATAGGTATATGTCATGATTTACTTTTGTATGCCTTTATCTGGAGTGAACTCTGTCCATGGTGTAGTATGTAAACCAAACCGAATGAGAGGGATCCTTTTTTTCATGACAGAGCTGTGATCAGTGCCCTTGTGCAGGGAAAGTGTTATCACATTATGGTTGCTAGTACTCAAAAGACCCATAACAAGTTAAAGTGAATCCCCAAGGCTATCACTTTGTGACTTGGCCTCTGCAGAGCTGTATAGGGGCAAGGTCTGAGCAATGAACTGAACTCCTAGTTTAGGAGGAAGTGCTTCAATAGGAAAAGTTGAAGCTTAGGAGTCCGTATGTCCTCCTGAAACCTACAACACACACATCTATTGTGGGAAAATCACATCTCAGATGATTACTTTCATCCCAATCCTATGAGCTGCTCTACTGCCTTGTCTTTTCCACTCTCCCAGGTACACGGCCTGTGTCTTATTCTCTCAGTCTTGTTCAGGAGTCATATGGGATCTGGAAGTTTCCATACCAAGAATGAAGTTAATTCCTGCACAGAATCAGGCAAAAGCACTGTGTATGTAGGTCATCAAAACAAAAGTTTGAGGATTCATGCTCTCCTGTTGTGCATATTTTATTCCTACTGAAGTGGAAAGATGATCAACAAAATTGTAGATGTAAGCATGTAGTGGAATTCCATAGTAGGGCTGGGAAATTGTGTTTCTGAGATTTGTTTTTCATAAATAAAAGTAAATATTGACGTGCTAATTCTCTCTAGACAAAGAGAGAAAATAAGAATACATATGTAAGAAAAAACTCCTATTTTCATAGCTCTTGCAACACTATTAACTGAAGGGTACACTGAACTGTAGGATGTCTTCCGTAACCTTGTCTTTATCCATCCCTTTGCTTTTGTATCTCATTTTATAATAGGAACTATGGGAACAGATGAAAAGATTTATGCACATTTTAAAGACATAAGAAAGGCTGACCCATCAAAAGTGACAACTGTAGTTGGTTTTGTTTGTTTATTTGTTTGTTTTCCAGACTCAAATCTAAGTTGTGTTTACTTAGTGGTTCAATCTTTGTTTCAAGAGCTGAAATTCTTGAAGAGTGCTCTTTTTTTTTTCTTTTTCCCTGCACATGTGCACACACAGTTAATTAGAATAGATGAAAAGTGTTTATTTTGACAGATTATCCACATAGCATGGCCTGCACTTTTCTTGCAACAAGATTTATACTTAATCTGCACTCCTAGTGAAGAGGTAAAGTAGCTGATTGAATTAAAATAAATAAACAATTCCAGTATGCTTCTAATACATTTGTTGTGAGCAAAGGAAAAAAAAATAATAGCATTTGAAGAAATGTTTATGGTTTGTACTCCTGTCATGGATTCCTGTGTACTGAAAGTCTGTGCTTATCTCCTCTCCTCTCCTCTCCTCTCCTCTCCTCTCCTCTCCTCTCC